>NC_073303.1:72927040-73119540 GCF_027595985.1 Sorex araneus
GCCAAAAGCAGTTCCCCAGTGTAATCCCCAAGTTTTAAATAGCAAGAGAAAGAATGAAGAGTATAAAACAGCAATGATATATCATCTCACACCACTGAGATCACAGAGACTGGCACACATCAGAAAGACTAATCAGTACTGGCGTGGATGTGGAGAGAAAAGGACTCATTCACTGCCAGCTGGAATGCTGATTTCCTTTCTGGAAAACAATAAGCACATTCCTCAAAACAAAACAAAACAAAAAAAACAGAAATTTAACTTGCATACGATCCAGCAATACTGTTCCTGGGAATATATCTTGTGACCCAAAAATACAATGCAGGAAAGCCATCTGCATGCCTATGTCCATTGCAGCACTATTCACGACAGCCAGAATCTGGAAACAATCCATTTGCTCAAGAACAGATGACTGGATAAAGAAACTATGGTACATCTACATAATGGAACCTACATGGAGAGTATCATGCTTAATGAAATCAGAGGGAGAGGGACAAAGAGAATGGTTACACTTTTATGTGAGATAAAAAAAAATAAACTTAGTATGTTAATAATACCTGGACCTTAGAAACAAGGGCCAAGAGTATTGGTAGGATGCTTGCAGCAAACAGGGGAGGACAGAGGAGTGCAGTTAGGACAGAGAAGGGACCACTCTGACAATGATAGTTGGAAATGATCACTCTGGGCAAGAGTTGAATGCTGAAAAAGTAGGCAAAGGGATTTGCATGATACTCTTTCAGTAACAGTATTGCAAACAACAGTGCTACAAGGAAAATGAGAAAGAGAGACAGACAGACAGAAAGACAAAGACAGAGACAGAGAAAGAAACAGAAGAGAAGTGTCTGCCATAAATGCAAGCTGCAGGTGGGGGGCACAGAGAAGGGGGTAGGGGGGAAACTGGGGGCATTTGTGGTGGGAAATGTACACTGGTGAAGGCATAGGTGTTGGAACACTTTATGACCAAGACTCGATCATGAGCAACTTTGTAACTGAATATTTCCCAGTGATTCAATAAAAATAAATAAATAAAAGTTATCAATGGGGGGTGGGGGTGGGATGAGGAGTGGACTTTATTAAGGACTGAGTTTATGCCCAGTTTTGTCAAGAAACCAAAGATGTAAATTCCTCAGAGAACTTGACCTTAATATTCAAAACATTAAGCAACTTGTTTGCTGTACAAGCTTTCTGAGTGACACATACCCTTGATCTGCACTGGACATGCACCACCTGCAGGAGTACCATGTGCCACAACAGACTCCAGTTAGGCATGTAGGGTCAAAGGGTTATGTACAGTTCCTAGAACTGACTATTGCATCACTTGGCAAAGAAAGGATGAGTTGTTGGACTGGACAAATACTCTGCAAATTTACACATGACCATGTTCTCTCCAGGGTGTTAGACATGGCACATGTCAAGTACCTTGCTTAGGAACAGTTCCCTTCCACTAGTCTTTCATAAGCCCCTTACTTCAATAATCTTTGTCTGTGCAAAAGGAAAAAGAATATACAACTGTTTCCTTTTCCCTTGACCTGTTCTTTCCAAGATTATTTCTCATGGAGCACAAGCATCATACACTTCATACACTAGGGTGTTTGCCTTGCGCATGACTGACCGGGTCTAAACCCCGCATCCCATAGGTTTCCCAGAGTCTGTCCAGAGTGATCCCTGAGCACAGATCCAAGAGTAAGCCCTGTGCCCCCTGACAAAAAAATTATGTCTTAGAGTTATTCTAGACTTATACTAAAGCTGAAAGGAGTTTCTACCTTATTAATTTTCTTAAAGGTTTGCAATAAATCATTTGTGTGTTTTCTTTAATTTGTGATCAAGTTTGTATGAAAGATTTTACATTAAAAATTCTGTTGAAAGTAGGTAAAGGGCCATACATGATAATCTTTCAGTATCTATATTGCAAATAATAATGTCCAAAAGGACAGAGGGAGAGAGAGAGAGAAAGATAAGAAAAGTGCCAGGCGGGGGGCAGATGTAGGGAAACTGGTGACATTAATGGTGGGGAAATGTATATAGGTGAAAGGAAGGGTGTTGGAACATTATATGACTGAAATCCAATCGTGAAGAACTTTGTAACTGTGTACCTCACTGTGATTCAAGATTTTAAAAGGAATTCAAAAATATGAATAAACAAATGATATAAAAATTCCATTGTACTATATTTATGTGCTCATGACGTATATAATTGTAAATCTGGTACTTCAATACAAATGACTTAAAACTTCAATTTTATCGATAAATGTGTTTTAGACCATTTTTAAATAAATAATATCTTAATTATAAATTAAGTTCTCATTTTGATTTGTTTTAAATATATTTTTATAAAATTGTTAACAGCTTTTTTTATACTTAAATATATGAAAAACAGCCCGGCAAGCTACTGAGAGTATCTCACCCACACAGCAGAGCCTGAGAAACTATCCGTCTCATATTCAATATGCCAAAAGCAGTAACAACAAGTCTCACAATAGAGAAATTACAGGTGCCTGCTCTAGAAAATCGATGAACAACGGGAAGGCAGTGCTACAGATATAGTGAGGTATGATTTATTCCTTTATGATTATTTGCTGTTCTTTTTTCCCCTCCTCTCGGAAAGCCCGACAAGCTACTGAGAGTATCCCGCCTGCACGGCAGAGCCTGGCAAGTTACCTGTGGCATATTCAATATGCCAAAAACAGTAACAAGTCTCACAATGGAGACTTTACTGGTGCCCACTCGAGCAGATTGATGAACAACAGGATAACAGTGCTACAGTGCTGTTCTTTTGTTTGCTTAGATGGGGCCACACTCAGCAGTGCTCAGAGCATCACATTCGGTGCAGAGGATTCAACCAGGGTCAGTTATGTGAAAGGCAAAAGCCTCAACCCCATTATCTATGTACCTAGCACCACGTTTTAGTTATTCTCTGGGGGGGGCAGTTATTAGTTTTACAAATATTCTGAGGAACTATTATAGACAGTTTTGTCTAACATGGGTCTCACTTTATTGATTTGATGTTCCATTACTTGTTTTTTATTTCTAATTATTTGTATCTAACATATCTTAGCCCGCACACCTGGCTGCCTTCCCCGGGGCCCCTCTGAGGGGATGGGCTCCAGCTTCCCTCCCTTCCCCGAGCAGAGCTCCCAGCAGCCAAAGACCACTGGAGCCTAGCCACAGCCATGCTTAAGGCCCCTCTCCACACGTTCGTACAAGCCTCTCGCATGAAGGTACTGGCAGAGGAACCCAGGTGTGTGTAATCCCATCAACGGCCAACATCCAGAGACTTCAAAAGCAAGCTTCCAGAAGGCGAGGCCACAAAGCGGCCACGAGATATCTGATATCTTATAACCTACTTTTCCCTCTAGGAGAAAAATAGCAAGCTAGTGGGAGCTTCCTGCCCACATGGGACAGCCTTGCAAGCTTCCCATGGTTTATCCATATGCGAAAGCCAATAACCAGCTGAATCTCATTTCCCTGACCCTGAAAGAGCCTCCAATGCGGCATCGTTGGGAAGGCCAAGAAGAGACAGGCTTCTAAAACCTCAGGGATAGGACAAATGTAGAGGTTACTGAGACCATTTGAGCAACTCGATGATTAACGGGATTTTGTGATTGTGATCGTGAACATATTTTAGATCCTTAGCTTCTTAATAAGCAAATGTGCAACTCCAAAATTTTAAGCATTTTTATAAAACAATAATTTAAAACTATATATTTTCATCTAAACCTGGCTTTAGGGACTGAAGCAATAGCAAAGCGGGCAGGGCATTTGCCTTGCACACGGCTAACCCCAGTTCAATCCCCAGCATTGCGTATGGTCCCCTGAGTACCCCCAGAAATAATTCCTGATTGCAGAGCCAGGAGTAACCCTTGTGCATCACCAGTTGTGACCCAAAAAGTAAACCTGGCTTTATTTGCATTCCATATTTTCACATGTTCAGCTCCTATTAAATTTGAGTCCGATATTTGCTAATTTTCTTTGTGAGTTCTTATTCCACCCATACTGAAATACATTGAATCATCTGCTTAATTCAAATGTGTAGATTAAATTGAAATGTTTGAAACTTTCTATATGATCTAATTTTATTGACTTTTAATTCAATAAAATAATAGTCAAAAATCATACTTATTATTTTTAAATTTATAAATATACATTTATGATAATATGATGGTTTACTGTGGTGAATAGTCCAGGCTTCTGGGAAAAGTATTTATTACACAGCTATTAATTATAGTGCCTCAGTAAGATAAAATTAAATTACAATTTTATTGTAATTTGCTTTTGTACTGCTTTTGTCTATTTTTCAAGACTTGTCTTTTTTTACTAATAGTTCTAAAAGCTTTGATTCACTAATAGTTTATAATTTCTCTAAACCTTTTGTGTATATTTGCCTTTACTTTAAAAATAAATGTCAGTTTACTTAAAACATGTTTTGCTCTGATTTTACTATAAATATGATTTCTTGTTTGATTAATTATCTGATAGTATGAAATGTTTTGTTATTTACAAAGCCACCAATATTCTGCTGTTTCTACTCTTTAGAATATCATTCATTTTTTAATTAAAATATAAATAACATATACTTGAATCTTGCTATATATTTACTGTCACTGAATATGTATTTCAATGAAATACAAATGTTATTACTGATTTGTATTTAACTTTACTATCTTGCATTTTTAATTTTTTTTCCCTGTATATATTTATTGGGCTGGAGCGATAGCACAGCGGGTAGGCTTTGCCTTGCATGAGGCCAACCTGGTGTTCGATTCTTCTGCCCCTCTCAGAGAACCCGGCAAGCTACTAAGAGTATCTCGCCCACACGGCAGAGCCTGGCAAGCTACCTATGGTGTATTCAATATGCCAAAAACAGTAACAAGTCTCACAATGGAGGTGTTACTGGTGCCCGCTCGAGCAAATCGATGAGCAATGGGATGACAGTGACAGTGACAGTATATATTTATTAATGGTTAATTTGATGTTTCTAAGCATTTTATTTCTATTACAATTTTTTAAGATTTAAATTTATCTTCCTATCTCTATTGCGTTACCAACAAATTACCTTAAGAAAGTATTTTATACAATAGTGTTAATGATAGTTTCAGGCATACATAATTCCAGTCTCACATCGTTCACCAATGCCTGCTTCCTCCACCCTCCTATCTTCCTCTCCTACATCTACTACCACCCCAGGAAGCTCAGTAATGTAGACAAATTGTCAAGTTTCTATTATACTTATAGTGCTTTTCAGTACGTTTTAGTAGTTGCCCTAGGGATGAACAACTAATGACTGTGCATGATGCTTTGAAGTTAAAATGGCTGTTGTTTAATTATTAATTCAAGAAATACTTGTTTTCATAAACTATTCTATTTAACTTTACTACGAATACACTGATAAATACGGTGAACACATTTTCTTGTCCCATAAAGTGAAATTCTCAACAAGGGTAGATGACAGTGGAAGAAAATAGACAAATAAAATAAGAGTGCCACTTATATGGAAGTGTTACTTCACATATATTTTTGAAGGCACTCATTACAGTGATAAGAAAAAAGAAGTCAAGGGACTGGAGACATAGAAAGGGGACAAGGTGTATGTGCACATCTAGTTGACCCTAATTCTATCCCTGGCACCACATGGCACCCTGAGGATACCCAGGTACAGTCCTGAAATCTCCAGCAATGCTTCAGTAACCTGGGGAGTTCCTAGTACTCAGGGCCTTACCTGATCCAGACACAGAATCACCAATCTGGCTGACCAAGTATTTCTCTGAATCACCAGAGCAATGTTTGGGAAAAATGCATTGGAAAAAAAAAGAAACAAAGAAAATAATTCAAGGGATGGTATCCAGAAAGTATCTCTAAAGATTTAAGAACAGTCCCTGAATCAGTAGATGGAACTTGAGGATCCTGTGCTGAATGGAGTCAGTAGAGGAAATGATCTCCCGTCTATGAGTTTCAAAGAAACACAGTAAAGATATAACAAAGGACTAGTGGCAACATATCCAGAGCTATGGCTACAGAACTCTGAGTTTACTAACGGTGAGACAGGGAGTGGGTGGGCTGAGACGTTGGGAGAGGGACACTGACACATTGTGGAGTTGAAACACCCCGTATATCTGAAACTCAATGACACTGTAAATCAAGTGCCTACATAAAAGAAAGGAGTGTCTCCTCTGAAAGATAGTTTAAGTAAACCCAGCTATTTCCGCTTGCACAAATTATAATCCCTTTTCTAAAATTGTGACTTTAACCAATTACCCTGCTTCTAAGCTTATTGCTATGAAAACTTTATGACTGTTAGCCGTTAAAAGCACACGTTGAAGAAATTATTTTGCAGTTTTTCCAACGATTTCCGAATGAGGGCTGTTCTCTGAATCTGCTATCGGAATCCATCTGGGTGTCAGGCAAATCTTGGCCCCGGAGTGAATTGCTGTGAATACTTGGCCAGATCTCAAACTCGTGAGTGACTAGCACTTTGAGCTTTCAGTAATAACAGAAAAACCTCAGCCTATAGAAACTCAGAGTGATTGTCATTTACAACACTCTTTCAATTGCACCTGTGTAATTATTTATGGCATTCAGAGCAGTAGAGCATGGGCTATGCAGTCAGACTGTCTGGGACTCTAGGATTGCCACATAAAGCTTGAACCCCTGGGCTGTGTTCTTGGGGTCATTCGAGAGACCCGTGTCAGGTCTTCCATCAACTCCTACAGGAGAAATAACGACTTTCTGACATATCTACAGTTCTTTTCCAGCCAGGTTTTTCTTATAGGAAAATAACTATTCGAGATATTCTGTGTATCTTTCAAATCATTATAAGTTTGAAACCGTTTTTGCTGCATAATATGCCGATAGCTGATGCACATTTAAAAAATTCAAAAATTATAGTAACTATATAAAGGGTTGGTCAATAGGTCTTTGAATACTTTATCACTCTTTATTTCAACATTTTATATAACATGAAAATATTACTGGTATATTAGAGTTCCATGTGAGAGAAGCAATTTGTAGTATATTACATAATTCCTTGTCTGATTTAAATTTTGATCAATATTAGTTTAATTGTAAATATTATAAAGGACACATATAAAGAGATTATTTGACTAGTAAAGTTGGCTTTATTCATCTAAATTCAAAAAATACACCTCACGGTGTATTATGATTAAGATAATCATAGATGCCCTGATAAAGAACCTCATTGTTTTTCCAAATGGTATTTTATATTCCATTTTTATACTTTTTTTTGCATTGCCAAGGATGAAGACCAGGACCTTATACATGTTAGGCAGGACCTCTATCTCTAACCTATAACTCTAGCCTGCTCAAAATGATATCATTTGAAAGAAAAAAAAATGATTCCTTGAAAATATGTTTAAAGAATATTCAGATTTTTAAATTCTGTTTGTTTATTTTGGCCCAGGAAACTATGGAGTGGTGAGAATTGAATCCAGGTCCACATCACACAAGGCAGGTGCCCTACCCGCTCTTTATGAACTCTCTAGCCTCTAGCCCCCAGTATTCTAAAATTTTGAGTTATATTTCATAGAAATACCTGTTTTTATTTGTTGGTTGGTTTTCTGTTCTGCATGTGGCTGTGCATGGGGCTTACCCTTTCTCTGCGCCCAAGGAACCCTCCTGGCAGTGCTCAGGAGAACCTATGCAGTGCTGGGACTCAGATCCCGAGTGCAGACAGGCTGTGTGCAAAGTACAGGATGTGTAGCTCCCTGTGCTATCTCTCAGGACCTAGAAAAGCACCTTACATCGCATGGGTCATCATTTTCTTCTTCCCTTTGCTTTCGTGATCACTGAGGTCACACTTAACTAGCAATGGCATTAGCATTTTTTTTTTTTTTACTTTTGAATCACCTTGTGGAAAGTTACAAAAGTTTCAGGTTTAAGTCTCAGTTAAACAATGCTCAAATACCCATCCCTTCACCAGTGCACATATTCCACCACCAAGAATCACGGTATATCTCCCCCCTTCCCCCCACCTCCCCAGCCCCCACCCCGCATGTGTAACTGGTAAATTTCAATTTACTTTCACTTTACTTTGATTACATTCAATATTTCAACAAAAAATTCACTATCATTGATTTGGAGTTCCTCCCCCCGCTAAAGTCAACCTGCTGGAAAGAAAGCATTTGGTAATTTGTTTTCCATTGCTGAGAATGAAGAGATATGAGGTCAGGAGGCCGCACTAGCAGCTGCACAGTTTTGGATTTCTGTATTTCAGTATTTTAGTAACTAAGTCCAGAGAAATATCTGCCAGAAATCGCAACATTGTGAGCATTTATTTTTTAATTGTGGTGCTAACCCAGAGTGCACCCTTGAGTGTGGCATTCACACTTGGGCACAACGTTTTCTGGGATCCGCGCTTCTTTGGTTCTGTGCTTCCACACATTCTGGTGCTGTCTACTCTGAAAGTTGTGGCTCTCCCAGGCAGAAGTGCGGGCAGTGACGTTTCCTGCTGTGAGTGCTCCCACTTCTCGCTGTTCAGCAGAGGTCACCTGCACCGGGCTGCACTGTGGCTGGAAATTGCTGACAGTGCCAGAGATCACTCGACAGCGGTGCTGCCAGGCGCAAACAGCAGCATAATCTGAGCCAGGCTTCAGGCGTGCATGTGACAGGCCTGGAGATCAAGCAAGTGTCGCTGCAGGCCAGCAATGCAGGCATTTGAAGCCACCGAACGATTTCCCCAGGGTCTGAGATCGTGATTTTGAAGCCATACTTTAATCAAATGCAGTCAGGAAGATAACTCGGCCTATGAAACATTAAAAGAAACTTTTGAGTATTTTTTCCTCCATCCTACTAGCCTTTTTTTTTCTAAATTGATTTTCTAATCATAACGTAATTTTAGTGTGCGATTTGTATCACTAACCGTTCTAGCTATACTCCAGTTGCTTCCAAGCTGTTGCTTTATTTCCAAGTACATGATTGAACCTCGATGGTTATTCACAGTAATCCTCACATTCTATGTCTCCCTGTTTTGAATATTATTTTCTTAATAGAAAAAAATGTAGATCACAATCCCTCCGACACAAACTTGCCTCAAGCTTAAACTTGCTTCTGATTGCCTCAAATATGTCCTCAACACAACATACCAGTAATAGTAGTAAATAACTGATTCTTTCCATCTATAATTTTAGGTCTCATTGCTCGAACCACTAATAACAATCACTAATATTTTTTCAATGTTTATTATGTCCAAGATTCCATAATAATCACTTTTGACAAATTTTTCACAGATCATATTCTCTATCCCTTTGAGTTATTATCATAATTTTTCTTTGTTTATCATTTCACAGACAAGAAAGTTGCTCTCAGAAAAAGAAAACCTGGGGCCGGAGCGATAGCACAGCGGGTAGGGCGTTTGCCTTGCATGCGGCCGACCCGGGTTTGATCCCCGGCATCCCATATGGTCCCCCAAGCACCGCCAGGGGTGATTCCTGAGTGCAGAGCCAGGAGTAACCCCTGAGCATCGCTGGGTGTCACCCAAAAAGCAAAAAAAAAAAAAAGAAAAAGAAAACCTGCAAATAATTTATATCTAGTATTCATTAGAAGGGCTGAAGCGATAGCACAGCAGTTGGGTGTTCGCCTTCCACGCGGCCGACCCGTGTTCGATTCCTCTGCCCCTCTCAGAGAGCCCGGCAAGCTACTGAGAGTATTGAGCCCCTGGGGCAGAGCCTGGCAAGCTACCTGTGGCATATTGGATATGTCAAAAACAGTAACAACAAGTCTCATAATGAGAGACGTTACTGGTCAATGAGCAACAGTGACAGTGATTCATTAGAATTCACCTTTGGATCTAAGCTAAGTTTAATTTCTAATCTTTATGGTATACTGTATCCTAACATCTTTTTTTTGCTATAAATTTCAGTCTGTGTTAGAAAGTTTTATAAGCAATATGATGAATTTTTTTCCTGTTATAATCTTCTTAATTTTATAGTTTTTCTAGAATTATCGAGGATATTTTATCATTATAATTTATACAGGTCAACTGCGTGACTCATGCCGACCCATGTTCGATTCCTCTGCCCACCTCAGAGTGCCCAGCAAGCTACCGAGAGTATCTAGCCCGCACAGCAGAGCCTGGCAAGCTACCCGTGGTGTACTGGATACCCAAAAAGAGTAACAATAACTCTCACAATGAGAGATATCACTAGTGCCCGCTCAAACAAATCGATGAGCAACGGGATGACAGTGACAATATAATTTATATAATAAAAGTAATTATTATATTTCATTATTACAATTGTCTTTTTCATTTACTGGTAAAATATATACGCAATTCTTTTACAATTCTGTGACATAGTCATTTATATTTTAAATGTTTAATTTTGTTGCTCAAACACTGCCAAGCTCTAAGTGCTGTCTTGTCATTAGAGGTCATTTTAGAATTTCCACCATTAGACAAAGCTGTCCAACTCTAAGATCAATGTTTATTCTGAATATTTTGATTTATGCTTTTGAGCTTACATACCTGCTACATAACTATTCATTAAATTTTTTATTCATATTTAAATTGAATTATTATAAAGTGTAATGGTACCAATGATGTAAATTAAATAATCAATAACATAACCTAATTTCACTTTTGACTTTTGCTGTCATTATCCTAGAGTAAATGAGATTTACATTTTTTTAAGCTGTCAGTATATTAAATCCATCATATTATATAACTTAAAATATAAGCAAGAAATGTTGTGATTATATTTATTAACCTGTCTGAGACTTAATTTATAACCCATCTGCGACCCTAATATCTGTTGTTTTCATAAATGACTTAGAATTATTGCCATTTAGATGAAATAAAACAAAACTCCAATATAGAAGAAAACATTTTATTTTGAAGTTGTTTTTGAGGTATAAAAATATGACAAATTTTCTCTCTCCAAAAATCAACGGCATCTGGATGAACAGAAACCAATGCGATATTTAGATTGCGATTCAAACTAAAGGTTGAAGACACAGTGTCATCAGAGTTGGGTAGAAGGACAGGAATATTCTCTATTACAGATAGATGACAACTTCCTGTCCCTTCTTCTTGACAAGAACAAAGAAGCATTCATTCACAGGATCTGTGTTTTTGTACCTCATAACCTTCAGCCACGAATAGCCACTGCTGATGTATCTTTTTACTTGCTTTCAGGAAGAACTTTCCCTTAGAATTTAGTTCTGACAGGGGCTGGAGCGATAGCACAGCAGGTAGGGCATTTGCCTTGCACGCGGCCGACCCGGGTTCGATCCCCAGCATCCCATATGGTCCCCTGAGCACCGCCAGGGGTAATTCCTGAGTGCAGAGCCAGGAGTGACCCCTGTGCATTGCCGGGTGTGACCCAAAAAGCAAAAAAAAAAAAAAAGAATTTAGTTCTGACAGAACCTACTTCTTAAATGCTCCCTTTCTATGTAATTTTGATAGAAATTAGATTATTTCCCCCTTTCATCTGGGTTTGTACTCCTCTGGATTGGTCAGGTTGTGCCCTAACACTAGGTAGTAGAATCACCAAGAGAAGAGGGAGGCACATACCTGAAGAACATGGGTCTGACCGGAAAGGCATTCCTTCCAGCCCAGTGAACTCATCTTCAGCTCTCTAGACTTGAATTATTTTTGTTTCCTTCATTTTTCTCGAGTACTTTAAAGAAAATTTTAACCCAAACATATTTCGTTTCAGACCACTAGCAACTAGATTAATCATAAATTACAACTTTTTCTGTTTCCAAAATTACATTTACTCTTCATAGCTATTTGTCTAGCTTGAGCATTTTTCCAACCCGTAATTTTGCTATACTTCTTATTACATCCAGAGCATGACTTTTTACACCTAATATTGCAGGAGATAAGGGTTTTGTTTTTAATGCTGATAATGAAAAGTTTGTATTGTACAATTATTTTTTAATAAATAATTACTTTCAGACTTTTATAATCTTTTGCTTTTCATCAGTTGCTCCTAGAAATCAGCTATTTAATTTTTTCACTTTACCAGGAGGTTTTCCATTTTTTTATATAAGTATCTCATATATTTTCCTTTTTAGCTATCCATTCATGTTTTATTTTCCCAGTATATACCAGTAGCTCACAAGACATGCTGAAAAAATAATTTATGTGGTTAATTTTTTATTTTCAATTGATGTGACACTGCATTACATTGTAAGTTTCCTGTATGCATTATTGAAAATCACTGTGTATGTATATACACTACATTGTACTATCTGGGTTATCCATTCTTCTCTCAAATGCATCTTCACTAGGGAAGGTGGAAAACCAGTTTTATTATGTGGATGTTGAGTGATAGAATTTCAGAATCTCTTTGTATTCACCTTTTTTGTCTCCTGCCATGTACATAATATTGAAAATGTGTTCCCTGGGAGGCAGATTTTGAAACTGATATTAGCCTGAGGAATATACATTAAGGAATGCTCCTTTGGATCAAGTGAAAGGAGAATGAGAAACTGAACTACAAAGCATCCTCAACAAAGAATTTAATCAACCCCGCAAGAGGACCTGAATGATAAAATTTTCTCAATTTCAGGGTGATAGGGAAATTGAGAAAATTTTCTTTATAATAACATACCTTTAAATAAAGAATATCTGTGTGATGAACGGGAGACCTTATGGAAGTTCTTTATAAGTCAAGTCCTAAAAGCACAATTGTGCAAACTATAGTTGTTGTTGTTGTTGTTGTTGTTGTTGTTGTTGTTGTTGTTATTACTAGCTGTACTCACCAATATCTCTTGAGCTGAGATCTCCAAGCCTGCTCAGATTGGGACTGGGCCTTCTCCAGACACCCCATTTTCCAGTAGCTTGGCAACCACACCCAGAAACTGCCCCCGGCATAGTATAATCCCACCAACGGGCCAACATCCAGAGATTATAAAACCAAGCTCCCAGAAGCTTTGTGGCCGCATGACATCTAATAACCTTGTTCTCCCTCTTGGAGAATCTGACAAGCTACCAAGAGTTCTATTGCGTGCACGGGAGAGCCTTGCAAGCTCCCCATGGAGTAGTCATATTCCAAATACAGTAAAAGACATATGCAAACCTCTCGGAGAGTCCAGCAAGCTACCCAGAGTATCTTGCCCACACGGCAGAGTCTGGCAAGCTACCCATGGCGTATTCGATATTCCAAAAACAGTAATCATAGGTTTCATTCCCCTGACCCTGAAAGAGCCTCCAATCGTTGGGAAAGACAAGTAAGGAGAGGCTGCTAAAATCTCAGGGCTGAGTGTAATAGAAACGTTACTGGTGCCTGCTCCAGTAAATCGATGAACAGGATTACAGTGATTAGAGTGATACAGTGATACTCACCAATGCTCAGGGCTTAATTCTGGCTATGTGCTCAGGAATCACTTCTGAAAGGCTCAGGGAATCATATGTGGTGTGGATAGAACCTGGGTGGCTGCATGCAAGGCAGAAACCTTACTCACTGCTCTAGCCCCTGTGTAGAAGTTTTAGCTGACAGTGCTCTAGGCAGATGAAGGAATGAGTCTTTTTGTAGTATAATGTATGAAAATTCAGTAAATTTTCAGACATTTATCAAGTATCATTGATAAGTTAATTTGTAAATTCTAAAGCATATATATTAAAAATGTATCTTTAATGTTTAAATCATGTATTCTGTAAGTTACATTACGCATTATCTTAATATGTATGCATTCATTTTTTTTCTTGTTTTATAGCACTGATAAGTATTTATTTAAAATGGAGATACTGTCTCTTAGCTAGGGAGAAAATTATCCAACATAATGATAATAAGAACATGTCAGTTGAAGAATTTTTCTAAATACCTTTAATTATTTTAAGGCAGTTTTTTGTATGATCCTCCATTTTATTTATTGAGAGTTTCATTGTTGTTTTCTTGAGGTTTTGTCACTGTCATTTTGTTTAGCTTATCACGATTATGAGTTGCTTCTATCTGACTCTCATTTGTTGAGATAATTAGATACATTAAGCACTTTGTATGAAAATAGAAGGTTAAGGGATAGAGAGAGAGTGTGGAGGATAGGATGCTTGCCTTGCCTGCAGCCACCTGGGCTTGATCCCAGGCACCCCAAATGGTGTCCTGAGCCACCAGGAGTGATCCCTGAGTCAGGAGTAAGCCCTGAGTATTGCTATGTGTGAGCAATCAAAAGCCAAACCAAAAACCAAAACAAAATCAATTTGTCTTAAAATACTAAAAATATTATAATCCTGTAGCAAGGGGACCTATTATTCCTTTTGATATAGCACTGAATTCAATTTCTAATATATAATTTAGAATTATGCATTTATACTCAGAGGCATCATTAGTTTGCAATTTTCTTTTTATCTGGAGCAATAGTACTGTGGGTAGGGCATTTGCTTTGCACGTGGACAAAGGTTCGATTCCTCTGTCCCTCTCAGAGAGCCTGGCAAGCTACCGAGAGTATCCCACCTGCATGGCAGAGCCTGGCAAGCTACCCGTGGGATATTCGATATGCCAAAAACAGTGACAACAAGTCTCACAATGGAGGCGTTACTGGTGTCTGCTTGAGCAAATAGATGAACAACGGTGATACAGTGGTACAGTGATTTATGCTCTTTCAGTAATTTAAAAATTCTGTGTATTGACTTATTTTGTTATATTGAAGCTTCATTAATATGTAGTAAAATGGACTTCTTTAAATGTAAAGTTTGACAAGTTATGAAAAAAAGAACCATCGCAAAAATCAATATATAAAATTGTTACCTCTTAAGTTTTCTCTATCCTCTTTGAAGTCAAATTCTAGGCAAGACTATTTGATTTACTTTCTGCCATTATAAACGAGTTTTGTTTGTTTTAGAATTTCCTATATATATATTAACTGTATGTCACAATGGTATTTATTTATTTATTTATTTATTTTTATTGAATCACCATGTGGAAAGTTACAAAGCTTTCAGGTTTAAGTCACAATGCTCGAACACCTATCCCCTCACCAGTGCACATACTCCACCACCAAGAATCACAGTATTTCTCCCCCCACCCCACCCCCACATCCCCAGCCCCCCACCTTGCCTGTGTAGCTAATAAATTTCACTTTACTTTCATTTTACTTTGATTACATTCAATATTTCAACAAAAAACTAGCTATTATTGTTTGAATTTTCCTCCCTCAAAGTCGGACCTGCTGAAAAGAAAGCATTTGATAATTTGTTTTCCATTGCTGAGAATGAAGAGATATGAGGTCCAGCAGCTGCAATAGCGACCATACGGTTTTGGATCTCTATAATTTAGTATTTTAGTAACTAATTTGAGAGAAATTTCTGCCAGAAATTGCATCATTGCAAGCTTGTACCTCTCTGCTACTTTATATTCCACATATGAGTGCAAACTTTCTATGTCTGTCTCTTTCTTTCTGACTCATTTCACTCAAAATAATACTTTCCATGTTGATCCACTTATATGCAAATTTCATTATTTCATCTTTTCTAACAGCTGCATAGTATTCCATTGTGTAGATGTACCAAAATTTCTTTAACCAGTCATGTTTTTGGGCATTCTGTTTTTTTTTCCAGATTGTGGCTATTGTAAACAGTGCTGCAATGTTATAATGGTTTTAATACTCATCAATTTTGAAAGGTGTACTAGTTTTTCAGTTATTTTTATCACTGCATTAATTTAAACTCTGCATGAATACACAAATTTTTGCCTTTCCAGTGATATCATTGAACTTGAATGTCTTCATTTGCAGCTCTTCTGAATAAATCTCTGTACTCTCCTCATTAGATATATTTGTACAATACCTCAAACTAATACTTCTGTGTAACAAAGAAAACTTGATCCATATGAAAAGTTAGCAAAATGTTTTCTAAGAACCTGTACCATTTACATACTCTGCTTCAATGTTTATGGTAGTTTTTCCATATATTTACAAAAACTAGGGAACAAAGACTAAGAAATATTTTTAATAAAAAGTAATAGATTGGAAAACAACAAAGGTCCTAGCTCATTGTAAAACATGTATCTTATAAAATCAAGGAATTAGTTTTCTTACGAACAAAATCAAAAAATAAATCATAGGTTGAAATAAAAATTATTTAGCTGACAATAGAGCTGATGGAAAAAATGCAGTTCTATAACAGACAACAAAATTTCTTAAAATTATCTGTGGATTTATGTGGGAATTTAACAATTATTTTTTAAAAGATACCAACAGCTAAATATATGGAAAAATGTTCAACAATCACTAGACACTAGAAGAATGCTATTGATTTTACACTACCTAATGACAAGAGTCATATGAGAACTAAATTATAGACTAAAATGAAAAAAACTGATAATTCTTGGATATTATAGTTTGAGATTAAAGCTTTCAAAGCTATGACATTTGTTATGTGAATTGTTTGACTTAACCCTAGGATTTAAAATTTTTATCATATTTATTTGATAAATAACACAATTACAGTTTGGTTAACAAATTGATATTGCAGTTTTTTAAAATTCATTTTATTACTTTTGAGTTTGTTTTAAAGGGGCATTAATACTAAATTCAGAGTTAGTATTCCTTGCTTTTTATAAGTATGTAAGTTTCTTTATGGCCTAACATAATTGTTTTTAACTGTCTGTAGATCTTGCAAATATGTATAGTCATCTTCATAAAAAGTTTTTATAACTGATAAAATATATAGGTAAAATAGCATAATATAAATTCAAGCACTCACTACTTCATTGTTTATAAATTTTATAACCTTTTTTCTAATTGTAAAAGATGAAAATTAGTGTGTTAAATTTCACTGTCATAATTTCTGTCAATAACGTTTGGAGTGGGGAGACAGCACAGAGGTTAAGGCCTTGCTGGGCACACAGCAAACCCCAGCTCATTCCACAGCCCTACAAAGGGTCTCCCAAGTATGCACAGGAATGATTCCTGAGCACAGGGCCAGGAGTAAGCCCTGAATACAGGCAAGTGTGCCAAAAATTAAAAAAATATATATTTAAGCAAAACAACAGTACTTGCATGAATATATTTTACGTAATGCACTCATCCTGGCATTGTTTTCCTAGTTCGCTTTAGGAATAGAAAATTACACTTGTCTCACAAAAATTCTAAGCTGTCACTAACATCATATGCATATTTACAATCAGGAATTTTTTTTTTGAGTTTTCAAAGTGTTAACTACTGAAATATTTCCCTTAAAAAACTCAGTTTGAGGTCTGAGGACAGCTCAGCAGTGCTGGGAAGCTCCTGGGGGATTGCATGTGGGAGGTTCACTTAGACTTACTGGCACCTCAAAAACAAGAACAAACAAGGAAAAAACACTAAGTTTCAAACTTGGTGGAAATGTGCTTTTGAGAAGCAGTTAGAGTATATTGGGTTAAATATACTGTATTGTATTGTATTGTATTGTATTGTATTGTATTGTATTGTATTGTATTGTATTGTATTGTATTGTATTGTATTAAGTGTATTGGGTTATTGTGAGGAGAAAGGTCAGGTTACCCCAAGGATCATCCAAAGTTGCATACTGAGCATTTGGAGTTGAAATCAATTTCCTTCTTTGCTTAATTATTTGACTCCCTGAAAGCAGGAAGTCAGTCTCTGCTTGAAGCTGGGGGATAGCCCTCTCATTCCACATCAGGCTTTACAAGGTCTGTTTATGCCAACTGTAACAAGCCTGGTAAAAATTGTTTCTAAATTTTATCATCTCATCAGAAAGTTTCTTTGTTCTGTATTTTCCACCCAAATTCACGCCACCCGTTTCCAAAAGGTATATAACCTCCAGCAAGAGGGCCTTGGACCAAGGGGTAAAACACTTAGAGTGTGTGACGCCTTGCCTGTATGATGCCTCAGGTTTCACTTCTAGTACAACTGAACCCTCAATACTGTAGTAACTACAACAAACAATAAAACAACAATCACTACTGCCACTACCAACAAACACCTGCAACAACCAACAGAGCCAGCCCCCTACACCACAAAACAACAAAATATATAACCCTGATCAGATCCGATTTCGTAATTCAAGATCTGCATTCCTGTAAAACTAAATTTTACTCGTGCAAATTACTCTGTTAGCAATATGTTAAGAAGCCCATTTAAAGAAACAAAGTAGTAAAGAGGAGACCTGCCCCATTTCTCCAGCACATGCTAGGGCATACTCAGAAAACAGATCACCGTTTTTGTGGTCCAGCTGGACAGTGATGGGTTGATAGTGATATGCCTCTACTACTACAGAGAAAAGTTCTGACTCTTCCAGTTCTCACGCACATCAGAAAACACTACAATTACTTCATCCATGGTAAGCCCTTTTAGTGAACTACATCATCTCAACCTCAAATTTGTGTTCCTGGTATAATTTCTTGTTGTTTTTCCTCTGGTGTGATCTTGTTGTACATGTAATAAGGTGATACACTGTAGCCACACAAATACCCTGTATAGGTTCAGTTGCAGTAGAAACTATGGCAACTGCAAACAGATATCTTTACCCACAATGCCTGGGAAGGGATGAGAATAGCCTGTTAGTCTACTCCTGTTTTCTCCTTCCTGAGAGGTATTATTGGCATCTCACATCACAGGTGAGGTTCAGAAGAACATTTGTCTGGATCCACTTCCAAAATACCATCCCTCATCCTGGTCCAAAATGCAGACAGACATCTCTTCATTCAGTATCTTTAGTTCCATTGATGTTTATGCTCTGATTGGGCTTAGTTTCCTTCTAACAGAGATCTATTCTTAAAGATCAGGTGAGTATATGTTTCATCGTAAAGCAACTTGAGCAATAACTGACACAACTAAGGTAAAGTCTAAAATTCTTAGCCTGTTCTATGAAGAACTGCATCATCTGCCTTTTTCCCTTGAGTCAAAAACACCAGATACATTCAATGTTGAGGACATGAAGGGGAAAAAACACTCGAGTTCACTGTTAGTGGAAATGTAAATAGGTTCAACCTCTTTGGAAAAAAGGTATGGAAACTGGGGCCAGAAAGATAGTACATTGGGTATGGCATTTGCCTTGCACATGGCCGACCTGGTTTAATCCTCAGGATCCCTTAAGGTCCCCCAAGCACCGAGAGGACTAATTCCTGAGTAAAGAGCCAGAAATAGCACCTAAGCATTGCCGGTGTTACCCAAAAAGTCAAAAACAAAAGGCATGGAGATTTACTAAAATATGACAAATCAAACCCCCATGTGTTCTAACTATCCCAATTCTAGACATCTATTTCAAGAAGACAAAATTATTAATTCAGAAAAAAAATGCAAAACTTAGTTCATTGCAATACTATTTAGCTAACACGTAGCTATCACGCACAGGCCGAGCCTCACGCATGAGTGACATCTCACAGAATCAGGTAATGCAGAATTTTGTGACCTTGGACTCTAGGCTCAATGGTACCCAGGAACAGAAATCCACTGCCTGCTTTCCCCAATCTCTGGCAATGTAGGGGTCACACCCATAAGACCCACCCTACCAGTGCCAGATAAATTCCTCATCGGCCAACCTCCACTACTCAACCGCTGCCACGCTTCAGGCCACTTAGCACTTCGCAGCCGCATGACACACCATAAACACTTCCTACCCATTTTCCATCATTACTGCACCATATTTGATGTGGTTCAAATATAGTGTGAACCATAGGAACACCTGTAATGGTGATCAGAGGCCTCCCTAAAAACTTCCATTCCTCTCAGAGAGCCTGGCAAGCTACTGAGAGTATCCCACCTGCACAGCAGAGCCTGGAAAGTTACCTGTGTTGTATTTGACATGCAAAAATCAGTAACAACAATGAACCTCATTCCCCTGACCCAGGAAGAGCCCCCAATGTGGCAGCATTAAGAAGGACAAACAGGGGAATGCGCGAGAGATTTTGGGATGGGAGAGTTACCGGTGCCACTCTATGCCGAGATGTGACCCAAGTGGCTGCACGTGTGCGGCCTCTCCGCTGCTGAATGGTCAGGATCCCAGAGGCCAGCTAAAATATGTTTGGTACCAGCAGCTTCTTGCAGAAATGTCTCTAGACTGTGAAATAAGCCATGACTCCATGCTGCCCCACGAGGGGAAAGGTTTTTCTCTCTGGGCTTTTCCTTTGGGGGTGAGAGGGTGGAAGGCGTGGCAACCGCCATCTTATGAGGACCACTAAAGAGAGATACAAGCTTGCAATGTTGCAATTTCTGGTAGAAATTTTCCTATACTTAGTTACTAAAATACTAAAATACAGAAATCCAAAACCACGCGACCTCATATCTCTTCATTCTCAACAACAGAAAACAAATTATCAAATGCTTCCTTTTCAGCAGGTCTATTTTTTTGTTGGGGGGGGACTCCAAACAATAATAGTGAGTTTTTTGTGGAAATAATGAATGTAATCAAAGTAAAGAGAAAGTAAAGTGAAAATTATCAGCTACACAGGCGGGGGGCGGGGGTGGGAGGGGAGATATACTGGGGTTCTTGGTGGTGGAACACTGGTGAAGGGATGGGTGTTTGATCATTATATAACTGAGACTTAAGCCTGAATGCTTTGTAACTTTCCACATGGTGATTCAATTAAAAAAAAAAGAAGAAGGACGAACAGGAGAGTCTGATAAAATCTCAGGGCCAAACTAGGCTGCCAAAACGAAGAAGGACTAAAATGACTGTATTTTCCATGCACGTACGCTGGAATTGGAAGAAAGAATCCATTGAGGACCTGATGGTCCAAGCACAGATAAAGTACAACGTCATTGGATTGACCAAGACGAGAAGTCATTGATCACATCACGCCATTTTTGACACTGGAGAAGAACTATTCCTTGAAACATGTGACAGTAGAGGTGTTGATGGTGTCAGTATCCTTGTTACCACGAACTTGCCCTTGAGCATTGATTCATTCAAATGCCTAACAACCAGAATTGGACGCTTACTTTTGAAGAGATGTGGCTTATTGCCGGCAGTTTCTGTCTTCGTCGTCTATGCACCAACATCCAACTACAATGAAGAAGAAATTGAGAAGTTCTACATGGAGCTGGAGAAATTCTAAAAAAAGACCACACCTTATACAAGGTCATTGTCTGTGATTTTAATGCCAAGATAGGACCTAGAAAGTCACCCAAAGAACTCCCCATTGGGACCCATGGCCTAGAATGGAACGAACAGGGTGAGAGACTGTCTGAGTTCATCATGTTGACTATGACCATCCACGGCAACTCGCAGTTCCAGAAGGCCAAATCTAAGTGTTGGACATGGGAGTCTCCTGGTGGATAGTTCCACAACAGAATTGACCACATCATATTCAATCAATGATTTTGCCTGACTGATGTCACTGTTGTCCCAAAATTCCAAACGGGATCAGAGCACCATCTCCTTCATGCAAAATTCTACTTCACGGGGAGAAAGGGCTGCAAAGTTTAAGAAGAGAACTCCCAGAAAAATCACTACCTGGGAGCTCTTTGGCACTATTGCAGCAATATGGGAAGATGCCATCGTTGACAACATTGACGAGGAATATGATCTACTGGTTCATCACCTCTGTGATTGTGTGAGGAATGCAGGGAGAGAGAAAGCCACAAAAAGTCGCCTGTCTTCGGAAAGTCTCAATCCCATTTGCCAACGTAGTATGGCGCGAGCCTCAGGCAATCACAAGCTAATGTCTGAGCTTGTAAAGCTGTACAGAGAAGCGGTAAAGGAAGACCTCAAAGAGAGAAGAACAGCAATGTTGGTCAATGTGGCAGAAGCCAAGAAAAGTATTTACAACTCCTGCCTGTCCTTTGCCAACTATAAGAGCAACATGACTGCTCTCTGATGTCCTGATGGATCTATCATTTCTTCTAGAAGGGCAATGGAAAAGATTATCCATGATTTCTACTCGGATCTCTTCAATAGCCACATCCATCTGCCCACATACCAAATTACGCAGGATGGACATGTCATTTCCAGCGTTCTCCCTTCCGAAATTTGACATGCCATTTTGTTAGTAAAGACTCATACAGTACCTGGTTCAGACAAGGTCAGACCCGAACACCTGAAGAATCTGCTACCAGTACTCATCAATACACTGGCTCGGTTCTTCACACACTACCGTCTGAATGCAAGGTTCCATCCCATTGGAGAACCAGCAGGACCATCCTGTTGTACAAGAAGGGAAACATCCATGACATTGGCATCTATCGCCTGATCTGCCTGTTGTCTGTCGTTTACAAGTTATTCACTGGAGTCATTCTGAATAGGGTTGACAGAACACTAGACAAAGGACAACCATGCTAACAAGCCAGGTTCCGAAAAGGATTCATTCAGCATGAGCGACCATATGCACATGGTGACCCAGCTCATTGAGGTTTCACGAGAGCTCAAGATGCCACTCTGTCTAATGTTCATTGATTTAAAGAAGGCCTTTAATTCTGTTGAGACTGAAGTGGTCATTGAAGCCCTGGCCAAACAGAGCGTTCAAACTCAGTACATCAGGATCCTCTGTGAGCTGTATTACGGATTCACCACCAGGATCTCACCATTCTACAAAGAAGTCATCATCAACATAAAGAGAGGGGTTTGGCAGGACATCACCATTTTACCGAAACTCTTCAGTGCCACCCTGGAGAACATCATGCAATGACTGGAATGGGAAGAAATGGAAGTAAAGGTAGACGGTTGACAACTACACTACCTTGGCTTCACTGATGATATCGTTCTAATAAAACCAAATATCAGCCTAGCGGCAAGAATGCTGGCCTATGTCGACTGTGACTGTGGAAACGTTGGACTGCAGCTGAATCTCACAAAGACAATGTTCATGAGAAATGGACTAGTTCCTGATGTTCAGTTTGCCCTCAACAGAACAAACATTTCTGAATGCAGCAATTATGTGTACCTAGGTCAAGACTTCAACATGACAAATAACCTGGCATCTAAACCGCGCAGGAAGAAGTAAGTGGCATGGAATGCCTTCAAGAGAGACAAAGAAGTGGTTAAGAGCACGAAGAACTATATTTCCAGGCACATCTTTTCTACCCCACTGGTCTTCCTGCACTAATATACACCTGGGCCCTATGAAAACAGGATAAGGACACTATTCTGGTATCCCAAAGAGGAATTGAAAGAGCTATGCTCAGAATATCACATTTCACTCTAGTGAGAGAAGGAATCCAGAGTTCCAACCTTCATCAGCGATCAATAATCAGGGACACTGTCTACTTTGCCAAGATGGGCTGGACATGTAATTCAATTTTGAGATGACCGCTGGACTAGAGCTGTTTCCAACTGAATTCCACAGGATGTCAAAAGAACGCATGTCCACCCACCTATGAGATGGTCAGACTTCTTTGTCAAGACCATAAATGATTGGTTTTTGGCTCTTCATGTTCCGGGAGCGAGCAGACAGCACTGGACTACACTAGCACAGACAGGGACGAATGGAGACTTTACTGGTGCCCACTTGAGCAAATCAATGAACAACAGGATAAGAAATGATACAAGTAAAAGCAAAAAAAAAAAGAAAAAAGAAAAAAAAAAGAAAGAAATGATACAAGTGATGGAAACAACCCAAATAACAGAGATTGATAAAAGTGCAGTGTATATACACAGTGGCTTACTACTCAGTTATAAGAAAAGATGAAATCTGCCACTGGCTACAACTCTGATGGAACTAGTGTGAGTTAAGTGAAATTAGTCAGAGGGAGGACACATACCAGGTGATCTTACTCATATGTGGTATGTAAGGAAACAAAGTGAAAGAACAGATAGTGTGTCATGACAATAACCTCTTGGACTTTGAATACAGAAGTGAAGTCATCAAGGGGGCAGGCAAGCAGGAGAGAGAGAGAGAGACATACTGGAGGTGGCACTAGGACAGTGATGGTCTTGGACAGTGATGGAGGGGCAGTAAATCTGAACATCACAATACAAACATAAACAATATTATAACCATAGTACTTCTACTACATTTTCTATTTACTAAGTGAAAATCTTAGTAAAGAGAAAATCAGCAGAAGACCAGTTAATAGTAGAACAATGAGGACTCATGCCTGCAAGCAGCAGACTTAGATTCATCTCAGCAACACAGAGTCTCTTTATCATCACAGGGTGCAAACCTGGAGGCTTCCTAGGTGGTGGTACCCATGTGATCAGGGCCCCACGCAGCAGGGCAACCTCTGGCACTGGGTCATGGACCTCTGGGATGGCCCCTAGACTGGTTGAACACAGCTTGTTCCTCAGCATCAACGAAACTAAACCAAACTAAGCAAAAAAAACGCACTCTTTTTTCCCCCAGGAAGTTCAGAATTTTTAATGGGGTGATATACCTGGAGTTAAATTTTATACTGGGTGGCAGATTTGGGGTCTTGTGTGACTGCTGAGTCTTCCTGAAGTTCAGCGAGATGCAGGGGATGTAGCCCATCCTTGACTTCATGAATGTCTGGCGATTTTTGTGAGTGGAATTTCACTCGCTTGAGTTTTTTAAAAGATTAATTTCTGGATGAGGCTCATTTTGAGCAGTGGAGTCTGACCAAGAGCATGGTGGCAATTATAAATACCTTCTTTATTTACTACGTTGCACAAACATTTCTGGAGCTCATATTTTCAGAATCTACTCTTATGAATTCTATTTTGTTTCTCAAATAGTTATCTATAAATTATATTTATATTGCCTTTATGAATTATCAGGAAAATGTACATGTATTTTTAATCCTGATATTGGCATCATGTATACAGTTAGAATTTTATTAAATAATACCTTGTTCTCTCCTACTTCTGGTATTCCTGCTTTGTTCACATAGAAGTTTGTGTCACTAACTTTGTGGGGTCCTTTCGGGGGAGGGCACACTTAGCTGTATACAGAGCTTATTCCTAGCTCTACACAGAGATCTCCCTTGGTGCTGTTCAGAAGGCCATTTGTAGTGCCAGGGATTAATCCACGCCAATCTCCAATTTTGTGTTCTTGGGTTAAAGAATTTATTTCCAGATAAGGAATTAACTGTTCATAAGAAATGCAGTGCTGGGCTTAAGTGAGAGCACACATCTAATTTATGTGAGGCTCTAAAGTAAACCTCCAGGACTCCCTCACCTGACAGATCTGTACATTCAGGTGTGCCCCGGAATCCCTAAGCACTGACCAGCTGTGATAATGTGCAGAACTAGGGTGCAAGAGCGCGGGTAGGGCACACGCCTTACCTCAGCTTGATATGTGGCACCACATCAGCCCCAAGCTCTATGGTGTGATACAGTCGGATGCTGAGACTGCAGACCTAAGCAGCATTGTCTCCTCAGGCCCCACAAATAATCTCAGAATCCTTGGGAGTCGCCCCTAGATCCTCCTCAGCACCTTTTGAGCAGTCATAAACACCCAACCTTTCTGCCCCACACCCCTATGCTTTCTAATTTAAAAAAAAAGTTCACCCAAGGTTGACCAATGACCTAGGCAATGATTTTGTTTTTTACTAGTTCTATACTGAAAGGACATGTACTGTTGAACTGACTCATTTCCTGTCTTGCTATTATAATACTTTAAATTTTAGATTTCTCTGGATTTTCAGCAACTGAGAACAACTTCTCTAATTTGGAAAGTGGAATAGCCCTTCCCTCCTTCACTGAACAGCCAATCTGCCACAGAGATGAAGGGAATTTCATTCTGCCCTCTCTGAGTCTCTGACAAAGCGCTCACATAACTCTGTATGACCTGAGAAGTAACCTTTATTGACAAATGATGTTTTGGTCTTCAACTTGAGAATTACAGTATTGTCATTTTTCATGGGTCTAAATAACTTTTTATTACTTTCCTAGCATTAATTTTTTTGTACTGAAGAGTTCTGGCAGTGGAAGTCTTCCAGAACCCAGCCTCAGCCATGCTCAAGGGCATTCTCCACATGCTTGAAAGAGCCTCAAGGGTGAAGGAACTGGCAGAGGAACCCAGGTGTGTGGGACCCGGGGCTGAGATCTCCAAGCCTGCTCAGATCAGGACTGGGCCTCCCTCACCCAGATCCCCTATTTTCCAGTAGCTAGACAGTCACACTTACATACTGCCCTCAGGGACTATAAAACAAAGCTCCTGGAAGAGAGCAACACAGAGTTGTTGCCCCTGTGCCTGGCTGTCTTCACCAAGGCCCCTTGGAGGGGGTGGGTTGAGTTTCCCTCCCTGCCCTAAGAAGAGCCCCGGCAGTCAAAGACCTCCGGAACCCAGCCATAGCTATGCCCAAGGCCACTCTCTACATGCTCAGACGAGCCTCAAGCACGAAGAAACCAGCAGAGGAACCCAGGTGTGTGGGAGCCAGGACTGAGATCTCCAAGCCTGCTTGGATCGGGACTGGGCCTCCTTCAACCAGATTCCCCATTTTCCAGTAGCTAGACAGTCACATCCATAAACTGCAACCAGCCCATTTAATCTCATCAACAGCCAAGGTCCAGGGACTATGAAACAAAGTTCCTGGAAGCGTGTGGCTGTGAATCTTCTTATAGTCTAGTTCTCCTCTCGGAGAACTTGGCAAACTACCAAGTTTCCTGCCCGCATGACAGAGCCTGGCAAGCTCCTGTGGTGTATTCGATATGCCAAAATCAGTAACAATGATGGGTCTCTTTCCCCTCGTCCAGAAAGAGCCTCCAATGTGGCACTGTTGGAAAGGACAAGTAAAGAGAGGCTTCTAAAATCTCAGGTCTAGGACAAATGGAGACAGTACTTAAACCACTTGAGCAAATTGATGAACAACGGATGACAGTGATACAGTGATACTTACACACAGACTTCTCTGTAGTCCCTTTATTCTTAAGGCAGGAGCTTCCATAATTTGCAAAAAAAAAAACCAAAACAAAACAAAAGCAGTTTCTGTGAATGTGTGTTGTGTGTTTAAATCTTTCTCTAAAAAGTATAATGGAATTTAGGAGGGGAAAAGGACATAAATTAAAAGCATCTGTTCAAATAGTCAGATGGAAATAATATCAAACTATAATCAAGTGTAGATTATATATATGCTATATATGAAATAGCAATATATGTATTATGTACTATATACACTAATATAAAGTATGCTAATGTATCTTATGTGCTTCTAAGTCACATCCTGTGAACTAAAGCAAAACTATTCTTTGTCTTCATCTCTTTTGTTATAAAAGTAGGGCATAATGCATCTCTTCTCTACAGATATATAAATATTACTTCTCTCAGATTGAACATGTGTTTTTCCATCTTGTTTGTTTATGGGCCACACGTGGCAGTGCTCAGGGATTACTCCTGGATCTGAGCTTAGGGATCAGTCCTGGAAGGCCCCAGGGACTATATGGATTGTCAGGTATCAAATCCCGGTCAACCACATGCAAGACAAAAGTCCCACTCACCGTACTATATTGCTCAGGCCCTGAAAAGATGTTTTCAATTAAAATAGTGACTATTAAATGAAAATATTGATGGTTAAGAACTGGAAGAATGTGATGGGGGTTTGTATATACAAAAGGTCTGAAACTGAAAATATATGGGAAAAATGGGCATTACTGTAAAATGAAGAAATATTGAAAAAAATCTTTCAAACCATGGAAAAATTACTATATGAGTGACTGTATTCTAGGTATGATTACAGAAGGCCAAACTAAGGAGAGGAGGGTGTGATGGAGAACTGTGGGTTTTCTTTACAAATATTTGGTATAATTTGTATTTTAATGACATATACACATTCCCTTGAAAAAAGTAAAATAAAATTTATTTGTATAATACTAAAAAAATACTTACTTCACTGGCCAAGCAAGTGAAAACAGAGATAAATGAATGGGACTATCTCAAACTAAGAAGCTTCTGCACCTCAAGAGAAACAGTGACCAAAGTACAAAGACAATCTGCAGAATGGGAAAGGATATTTATGCAGTACCCATCCGATAAAGGGTTGATAACAAGGATATACAATGTACTGGTTGAACTCCACAAGAAGAAAACTGCCAACCCGATCAAAAAATGGGGTGATGAAATGAACAGAAGCTTTCCTAAAGAAGAAATCTGAATGGCTCAGAGGCACATGAGAAAATGTTCCACATCACTAATCATCAGGGAAATGCAGATCAAAACAACCATGAGATATCATCTCACACCACAGAGACTGGCCCACATCCCCAAAAACAAAAGCAACCGGTGTTGGCATGGATACGGGGAGAAAGGGACTCTTCTTCACTGCTGGTGGGAATGCCGACTGGTTCAGCCCTTTTGGAAAACAATATGGACGATTCTCAAAATATTAAAAATTGAGCTTCCATTTGACCCAGCAATACCACTCCTGGGAATATATCCCGGAGAGGCAAAACGGTATCGTAGAGATGGCATATGTATTTCTATGTTCATTGCAGCACTGTTTACAATAGCCAGAATCTGGAAAAAACCAGAGTGCCCCAAAACAGATGACTGGTTAAAGAAACTCTGGTACATCTACACAATGGAATACTATGTAGCTGTCAGAAAACATGAAGTCATGAAATTTGCATATAAATGGATCAACATGGAAAGTATCATGTTGAGTGAAATGAGTCAGAAAGAAAGAGATAGACATAGAAAGATTGCACTCATATGTGGAATATAATGTAACTGAGAAGTACAAGTTGGCAACAATGCAACTTCTGGCAGATATCTCTCTGGACTTAGTTACTAAAATACTAAATTACAGAAACCCAAAACTGAGAGGCCGCTAAGTGTGGTCACTCGACCTCATACCTCTTCATCCTCAGCAATGGAAAACAAATTATCTAATGCTTCCTTTTCAGTAGGTCTGACTTTAGGGGAGAGACTCTCCAAACAATAATAGTGAGTTTTGTTGAAATATTGTATGCAATCAAAGTGAAAGTAAAGTGAAATTTATTAATTACACATGCGGGGGGGCTAAGGGTGGGGGGGCTAGGGGCGTGGGGGGGTTAGGGGTGTGGGGGGGCGGGGTGGAGCTATACTGGGATTCTTGGTGGTGGAATATGAGCACTGGTGAAGGGATGGGTATTTGAGCATTGTATAACTGATTTAAACCTGAAAACTTTGTAACTTTCCACATGGTGACTCAATAAAAAATTGAAAAAAAAAAGTTTTAGATATGGATGGAAACTACTGGCTATTAAAATATCTAAATACTGACATGACAAAAATATATCTATAAAATGTTTAATTCATCATAGAACATGTAAGTTATTATAAAAGATAAATAGCAAGAAAGACTATACAACTGAAATAGAAATCTGATTATCCTCTCTTTAATAAATGCCTGATAGCACAATTATTTGAAGATGTTCTAATTAATTTTGTTCTGGCCTCTGTTGAGAAGTATTAGGAAGCTGTATAACAATTGAATCAAATGATTACCCAACAGATATCAGTATGTCTGAAATGATAATTTTGGTACAATAATGAAGCACACCATTTCATCTTCTCAATTTTTATTTAGAAAGTTCAGTGAAACGACATGGTATCACAGAAACATTGTATATCACTATAATTTAACATTAAAAAATCTAGTAATGTTTGATTTTCAACAAAGAAATTTATAAAAATAATTTTACATTTATAAAATGAATCATTATTTCACAATAAATTATTCATTTTTATTACCTGAAAAAAGTTTTGTGCTATATAAAAAGCAATAACTTCCCTTATCAATATTTTGAAAATATTACTTCTTTGCCCAGCACATTTTGCAGTAAAGTATACAAAAAATATATTACAAATTCCCTGACCACAGTTATTGAACAATTTTTATGCAATAATTTCCAAAACACAGCTGTTTGCAAATGTATGCAGGTAAGTTTAGGATTGAATATGAATTTTGCATTTCAAAGTTTTTTTAATATCTTCTAAGAGAACACCATGTGATATTAAAGAGAAAACTACAAAGATATTTATATTTATAAAAAATCAAGAATCTTATTCATTAAATAGAGATGCTAGAGCACATTTTCAAAAAAAAGTCAAATAAACTTTCCTCTTTTCTCACTTTCTCTTTCAAAGATATATTTTACAGTTTCACAAAGATACTAGCTCTTAAAGGATGTATCAATAGTTTCTAAGTAATCATTTTTTTCCCACTTGAGTTCAGTTTAACTTTAAGACCCTATAACTTAGTGAATATTATGAAATCATAATGTCAGAAATTCTGAAAGTCCTGGAAAATAAAAAACATTTAAAGATGGCGCTCAGATTTTTGGATATACCACTTTATCACTGATAATTACTAAATGATGTTTCCCTTCTTTAGCAAATAAATTGTGCTCATATGTGTGTGATAGGAGACAGCTATTGTCTCATGAGACAGCCAGCATAAACTTTTAAAATAGGCCCCAGTTTAGTTTAGTTAGTATTTTGCACTCTTTAGTCTAGAATGACACATGCACTGTATTCTCTCAGTTGCTCGGTTTTCAAAAATCTGCCTAATTGGTGGCTTTTGTATTCTTGGAACTTATCTAATGCATCATTTTTTTAATTTAAAAACTTGTTGGCAGAGATGTTAATTAAAAATATAAAAGAATTTTCTATTTTGCACTGCAACAAATTCACACTGAAGGCTTACATGGAAATACGTGTTATAGGCAACATTATGAACACCATTCAGGCAGGCATTGCCCAGTTGCAAATACTCGAACAAGAGTCAACCAGATCTTCAATGTGGCTTTTTTATTCTAAGTGTATGAACTTTGGTTAAATTATTTAAACCATCTATGCTAAAGATTTCATTCATTATAAAAGCTAGTAATATCTCTCTCGTGGGGTTTTGAAGAAGCTTAAGTTAGACAATGCAGGCTGGAACAATAGCTCAAAGAACTAGATTACATTCTTCTTCAGTTGCAGGAGGCCTGGCTTTGATCCCTAGAACCACATGGTCCCTTAAGTACCGCTAGAAGAACAGTCACTGAGCACTGCTGGCTGTAATCCCACCCTAAAAAAATAAACAGAAGAAAAAATCCAGACAACACATGTGACAGAACAGATGGTTAGTTTATCTCCCTATATTTATCTCCCAGAGTTGTACAATTTTAAGTGGTACATTAATTTTTACCTAAAGTCTTCTCTCCCAGCCTTGCTGAGGGCTGATGTGTTCATGAGCTAAATTCTAATCAATGAATACTTCTATACTTGGAAGAGAAAAATAAACATCGCTCTTGGTTTCCATTATTTTATATATTTTTTATAGTACAGACTTTATCATAAATGACAAAATGTATTTTATTTCGATGTACATCTTCAAACACAGCAGATTTCAAAGAGCACTTGGTCATACTTGGAAATATTATTTAGCAAGTTTTAAACAAAAGGTATATTTATTTTCTTCTGCATGAAAAACTTATTTCTTAACAACATAATTTAACCACAGGCTTCCTGTTAGTGATTCTTCAAAGAAATATACCCTTTTTACAAAAATTGTTTTATTTTTCTAATTCGAAAGTTTAAAATTTGTACAAAAAATTTGGTTCACTTTATATTAATCTGATATTCTGATCTATTTTATATCAATAAACTTTGCTTCTGTATCACCCCTGGATAAAGCACATATTTACAGATTTAAATTATATTAAGACAACGTAAGTAGTACATAATATTCAACTTTTTGAGGCACAGTGCAAGAGCAGTTGGAAAACATTCTATATAAACATTGAAACTCAGTTACATAAAGCTTGAAACCAAAGGTTTTAAACAATAGCAACAACAAATAAATGAGTATATAAACAAGAAAACAGGATATCATCTTATAACAGCACCATGAAGAATTCTTGGCTAAGAATTAGCCAAAATTACTATCCTGAGATATTTCAAGATCAACAACTTTTCACATTTATGCAGTGCCGTTCAGAAGTAAACACATTCTCACAATTGCTTTTGTTTGGAGAGAGATTGATGTGAGATGACTGAAGCTTGATTTGAAGTTATTTTGTACTGTTCTTGTCCAGAGCCTTGTGGTGGGGAGGGGAGTGGGGTTTCAGGGGTTGCTAAAAAAAAGAATCAAGAAAACTTTATGTAAGGACAACAATGACCTTGACATATACCATTAAGTCTCGAGTGACATCAATACACAGTTTGGTAAACATTTGGTATACATTTTTAAAAGCTCACACATGAATGAAATAATAATAATGTAGTTAATTAAAACTGTTATAGTAATCTGCACACCCAAATTCTCCAAGTTGTGCTAGATTACTATAGTTCATACTTAAAATATTAATAGTCATTTGAAACTTTTTCTGTCTCAATACTTTTATGGGCAGCTTGGAATCATATACAGCAGAAAAAAATGGTTAGAGGAATGAACAGGAACAGTTTTTCTAAAACTCCTGAAACAAACAAAAATCAGGGTAATCAAATTTTGATAAAGTACAATGTACTTGGTTTTAATTTCCTAAATCCAAACATATTAGATGACCTAAAATTGAACGCTTGACACTTTCCAAATGAGCTGAAATATATGTTGTAGCTAAAAGCAACCAAAGAGACAGGAGTGATAGTACAGGGGGAGGGTCCTTGCCCTGCATGGATCGGAACTTGGGTTTGATCCCTGGCATTCTGTACAGTTCCCTAAGCACTGGCAGGAGTAATTCCTGTATACAGAGCCCAGAGAAAGCCCCGAGTATAGCTGGATCTGACCCAAATTAAAAATAAATAAACAAACAAGCTATCTGAAAACTATAGTTTCCTTGTTTTAAAATTAATCTACTCAAGTTAAGCTTGTCTATCATCTTCTGTAAATGCAAATAGCAAACAAAGTAATTGGGGTAGGGGGACAGGATGAGGAAGAAATCATTTGAATAGAGCAAGTCCTGGAATACTATATTTCCTGGTAACATTGATGATGATGAATGGAATTTTATTTCAGGACCATATTTTGTTTTATCATCTCATGTAAATCCTCAGTTCCTAAGAAGCAATTTGATGAGAATTTATGCATGATTTTATTTTCTGGAGCTGGATTCCAAAACGGGGTGGGGCAAAAGACACCTTGTGCGCCCCTGATTTTTACATTAGTCAGTACATAGATATAAATAGATATAAAAACCAAGCATTTAATACAAAATTACACGACCCCATATGCGTTTAGGAAGCAAGGTTCCAGGGGCCAAAGGAAATAATACAGCAGGTAGGGCATTTGCCTATTGGGTTCAATCCAATAATGGGTTGACTATTGGGTTCAATCCTTGGCAGCCCATATTGTCCCCCCATACCCTGCCAGGAATAAACCCTGAGCACAGAGCCAGGAAGAAGCCCTAAGCACTTCTGGATATGGCCCCCAAACAAAGCAAACAAATTACATAGAAGCAAGGTTCTAGAACAGCATTTCCTCCTATTGCAAAATTTATCATCTCAAAAAATAATAGGAGGCATTCCATAATTTTAAAAACATTGTACTTTAGCTGGGGCCAGAGCAACAGGACAGTCAGTAGGGCATTTGCCTTGCGTGCGGCTGATCCATGTTCTATCCCCTGCACCCCATAAGGTCTCCCATGCACTGCTAAGAGGAGTGATTTCTGAATGGAGTCAGGTGTGGCCCCCCAAATAAAAACAAAACCAAAATAAATAAATAATAAAGCTCACTATATTTTACTGATTTTAAATTATTATTCCCTACATTTAACAGAATAGAAAATGCTTGACGATCAAACTGAGGCATTGCAGACTTTATAAATTTTTCCTCAAGTTTTAAAAAATTCATAAACAAGAAGACATTTTTCACGTGATTTCCCTAATGTAGACACTTTATATTCCTATGCATATCTTGGTATTTATTTAGAAGCAAAGACTCTTCCAAAAGAGGACAAATAAAGATGATCATAAATAAGAGCCATTTTATGGTATAAATTTTTTGTAGAGTAACATGTAAATATCCTTACAAATATTATTGAAATAAAAATTTAAAGTGTACTATATGATACTAAAAAATTGGGATCAGAATACTAGCATTTAACAAGTGAAGGATTTAACCACCAGCAGAACTGTTAAACTTTCCTGTCAATTGATGTCTACAGTCCTTAATGTGTTGTTAATATGTTTTATGTCTTGAGTTTATGAGTAACCGGTCCTTGAGAGCCACAGCTCCAGAATTGCTCTTTCAGCCCGTGTTCTCCTTTGAACAGATATCTTTGCTGGCTTGCTTTTTCCACTCTGGAGAAGCCAGAGTTCACTCTTGCACGGGAATTCCTCTCTTTCTCACCTCTCAATTTTCTAAGTAAATTTGGTTCAATAAAAACTATGTTGTTTCACGAGAGAGAGAGAGAGAGAGAGAGAGAGAGAGAGAGAGAGAGAGAGAGAGAGAGAGAGAGAGAGAGAGAGAGAGAGTTCCTAGTCTCTTTTGTATGGTATTAGGTTTGCTTCTGTCTGTTCTTGACTGTCCAATAAATAGCAATGCTAACACCTGCTCTGCAAGATGATCTCAAATTATTGATATTGTGAGTCACAGATGAAATGTGCCATAATTTTTCCTCAATTGGTGTTTTTAATAACACATTTTTGCCTCTTTCATACACTCAGAAAGAGCTGAGTTTTTGTGGTCCCAGCTCTGTAAAGCAGAAATACTTCAGTTCTCATGTCTCCAATTTGAGGCACAAAACTCAGGCCTAAAGAGAAGGTGGGGCTTAGCAGATGTCACAGTTGCACACAGTTGAGTCACAAAGAGGAAATCATACCAAACTTTTTTGTAATTTCTGGGTATTAAGACAGTTACCCCTTGTTTTCTAAGATAATCAACTTTATATTATGATTGAAAAGTAGCCCAGACACTTACAGATCTGGTCTGTGTGAACCAGTGTAGACATGGGACCTAAAAGTATTGTTTGTCCATTTAATGGATCCTGAGACAAATGTTGATGCATTGGATGATGGAGATGACTAACGTCATTGGAAGCACCTAGAGAAGATAAAAAGATGCCTGTATTAGTGATGTGCAATCAAGAAGAGCAAATTTACCTTGGAACAAGTGTTTTGATTGACAGTTTGAATATTGCCCTTTTTTGCAAAGTGCTTTTTGGAAATTCAAGGATAAATGAATGGACCAACTGCCATATTATGGACAATGTCAGCTCTATCTGCACATGGGCTAGATTAATGTTGTATCATCTTATGTTGTATATTAATAATGAAACTTGCGTGCTATTTCCTGGAATCATTATATTTGCTGCCTGTTGTTAAGGCAATTCCAAGAATCACTTAGTTCAACTAGATAGTATTTGGGATCACCTTAATATCGTAAACAGATTTTATTTTAGAAAGATACCATTAAGAACACATTAAGCAGCAGAAAACTAAAAGTAAAATACAAGTAATTTTACAAGAAAATTTAATCTAGATAGAGCACAAAATAGATTATTTCAAAACTTATTCATGACATTCATTGCAGCAATACAATTTTACCCATATATTTGTGTTGTGTCAATAAGTTGAGGAGCAAAATGTTGATTTTAAGGTTTTACTATGTATTTTTAGGTTGTGCTGCAATTCTAGTATCCTTGATGTCTTGAGTAAGGCATAGTAAATCACAATATATTTTAAGGAGTTGTAAAGATAGATCTATTTCTATTTGCCATATTTGGAAGAATTTGAACACTGGGATAAGGAGATCAGAAGACACAAATATGGTGAAGACAGAAAGGGGATTTAAACACATTCAAGTATTCACCCCCCCTTCTATCAGGTTCTGTGGACTTTCTAAAAGTGAAAAATGTGAAAAACTTAAAAGGTGAGTTTATTATGTCATCACCACAAATCAAATGACCAGAAATCAAAACAAATGCTCAAAGCCATGTCATACAAATAAATGATAATTACATTCTTTTTTTTCCTTTTTTGCTTTTTCTGTCACACCCGGCAACGCGCAAGGGTTACTCCTGGCTCTGCACTCAGGAATTACTCCTAGCGGTACTCGGGGGACCATACGGGATGCTGGGAATCGAACCCAGGTCGGTCACGTGCAAAGCCAACACCCTACCCGCTGTGCTATCGCTACAGCGCCCGATAAAGAGACTCTTAAATGTACTCACCACCCAATAACATTTCCTGAAGCAGGTTGTCAATTTTAACCATCCCGAAAAGTTTAACAAATTGGATCTGCTCAATCATTTGCCAAGTGATGCTCTGCAGCGTGGGCAGCAGCAGGAGCAGCTCCCCGAACCGCCCCCGGGAGTCGTACTGCCGGTCATTGATGTAATCCTCCAAACTCAGCTGCACTTGGAACCGCATGTTCTTAATTTTGACCGGGTCACTTAGTCCTTTTGCATCTAGCGATGAAATAAAAACATTAGCCTAAATGTTGACTCTTGCTAGAGTGTGAGAGTAAATATCACAGCATGAAACAGTAGCTTATACTTCTTTGCAGTAATTTTAATTTTAGGTATCATGATTTACAAGGCTGTAGGGTTTTGTGTATAAACAGTTTCGGCACTATGCCCTTCACCAGAGTGGTGGGGTCCCTCCATCATGGTCCCAGTCATCCCCTCCATCCACATTCTTCCTATCCCCCCAATTTTCTCACCCTTTTCCCTGTGGTAAGCTTCCTGCTGAAGACCACTTATCAGTTTATTTTGTCTTTAGACGGTTTTTTATTTCCTGATGATGATTCTTTCTACCCCACAAATGAGAGAGATCATCTTGTATCTGTCCCACTATAATAATGCTAGTGGAATTTTTTCAAACCTGGGTCAAAAAATACGATGGCCTTCAAACAGGCATATTCATTGTCATCAATCTGGATTTCCTGAAATGGTCTGACCAGCTCATCTAGAACCCGATTGGCCACACGACTGATTTCCACTTCACAGCTGTTGCGATGAATGACATAGTTGTTTCCTAGAAGAAAAAAAGATCACCTCAGAGACAGACAGACAGACACACACACACACACACACACACACAGAAAAACTGTCAGCTATAGCTTTTTCCTTCTTTTTTTTTTTTTTTTTGGTGGTGTGGGTGTGAGGCTGGGACTACATCTGGAGTTGCTCAGGGCTTACTCCTGGTTTTGTGCTCAGAGAATCATTTCTGGCGGTGCTTGTGTGACCATTATATGGGGTCAAACATTGACCAGGTCAGCTGTGTACTAGGTGAGTGCCTTATCCCCTTACTATTCAGAATTGTTTGAATTTTTTAAATTAATAATTTAAATAGACTTCCTTTGTAGGAAGAGTAATAATACTACTTTTCTTTGTGTGTTCAGGTAATGTTTAGTTGAAACATCAGAACGCCTAAAGGATCAATAACATTGATAATATGATCACATGCGCTTTAACAGCCTCAGTCACTGGTGATAACATGAAGGTACAATCTAATAACAAGCTAATAATTTACAAGGGAGAAAAAACCCATAATGATTAGTTTGTGCTATGCTAGTTATATTGTACTCTTTACTCATTAATAAGCATAATTCAAAATCTAAAGAAGCTTCCTTGCTTGGGGAATATTAAAAATAGTACTTGTGGGGTTGGAGCTATAGTACAGAGGGTAGGGTGTTTGCCTTTCTTGCAAGTGGCCGATCTGGGTTCAATCACTGGCATCCCATATGGTCCTCCAAGCACCACCAGGAGTAATTCCTGAGTGCAGAGCCAGGAGTAACCCCTGAGCATCGCTGGGTGTGACCCCCCCACAAAAAAAAAACACCAAGGGAAAAAAAAAAACAGTACTAGTGGTAGTACAGGTAATATGTAGGTACAATTGTAAAGACATAATTTTAATGTCTGAGTGGATGAGGTTTATTTTTTAAATTAGCTAGCTCATGAGCTGCCTCAGTGAAAAGTAAATTCTCCCTAGGTTTGAGTAGAGATGGAATGACCAAGTGTTTAAGTAGAGTTGGAATGACCAAGTGTTAAATAGAGTTAAGAAATTAAATAGAGCAGGACCACCTATAATCCTTAAAAACCTTTCACACTTAAGAGTCTGTCCATCCCTACTGGCTTTTGAGGATTGGACCGGGGTGGACCGCATACAAGGCAAATCCCCTACCTGCTGGACTATCTCTCCAACCCCAATGACAATTTTTAATGGTATATTTTGCCACTTTATTGTCACTTTGTGATGAACTTGTATAACAATAATGTGATAGATGTTTTATAATCCAACAAATCTATACTACATGAGACTTGCAATGGAGTCAGAGAATACATTATATGATGTATATTTTGTTACAGAGGGTTTTTGTTGTTAAACTTCATTGCAACTGTATAACTGGAAAACTCAGTGCAGCTGTCCAACAATTTAAAATAAACATACTAAAAGAAGAAAAAAGATAAAAAAGTCTGTCCATATTATAAATATTTACAACAACTTCAAAACTATAGAAAATATGTTATGAAATATTATAAAGTTTGTAGTTCCTAAAGCATTATTTTTTGGTTCTCTAAAAGAAATAAGTTTTCAGTTCTTTTGATTCAGGCAAGAACATCTCTAATGTAACAACACAAACCAAAATATTCCAAAAATGTAACCTTGCATTTAAATGAAAATATAGTTTACCTAATTATTCAGGTAAATAACATAAAGTTATACCATTCAAGAATGTCTTGTCTAAGTATAATGTATTCAGATTTATAATAAGACTATTATAGGGTCATAGAAAGTAGAAGATGGAAATGTTTAATAGAATTTAAAAACAATCACTGGAGTCAAATTAGATGGCTAATATCCTGGCTTTATTACTTACTAACATATTAATGCTTTATTGCTTACTAACATGCTAATTTATTTGCCTCAGTTTCTTCACTGCAGAGTTGATTGAAAATAACAGTAACTATATCTTAGGCTTATTGTGATACATAAGTAAATAGTTTATATATAATTTCAGAACATCTAAAACAATGCATTTAAGAGATGGAGCTAATCCAAGAGGTTGGGCTAAAAGGGGTCATAAAACTCTTAACACTGTCAGTAGAGAACCTAATTAATAAGGAGTAGGAATTAAAACTTGTAATTAACGAAGAGACATGCTTTCTTTCAATTTTATGTCCCTATTCTCTCTGTGAAATGACTTTTCCATTTACTGCATTTAATTATCAGGATTTTTCAGATCTCGTCATGACTTTTTTCCCCCTCCATATCAGGGATCAAACTCCATTTCAGCTTTCAGGTCTCACGTATGCAAGGCGTGTGCTTTATGGCTAAGCCTTAATATTCCTGGCACCTTGTCCATTTTTTTTTCCAAGTTGAAATTTTGTTGCATATCATGAGCAGTAGGAAGATAGGGGGCAAAACATATTCCTTAAACCGATAAAATAATACACATTACAATGATTAATTAAACTTTGTTACAGTGTAAAAGAATTCCAGTACTCCTTATGAGGTCATACTACTCAGTAGTACTTACTAAGATTTCAACAATATTGTGTTTATTGAGCAAAATCTCTCTCTTTTTCATTTAAATCTTAATGTGCCTTCAATTTGTCAATACACACTGAATTCTCCTGGAATTAAGTCAAGAGAAAGCAGGACATGTGTAAGGATGATTGTTTTAATCTGGTTTGTGAAATGAGACAACACCTGACAGTGTCTGTGAACAGTTGATAACACACAGAACGGATAGCATACAAGAATGAAGCATCCATCAATTCCTCCAAAATTTAAAAAAAAGCTTACCCAAAAGCAAAATATCTTTGTACACCATAGATCTCTTTGTTGCTCCAAGCAATAAGTGTTCCCCTGCGTGAGCTCTCAACAGTGCCACCTTAATGAAAAATTCAAAGTTTAACAATTAATTAAAAAACATAATGATTAAAAGGCAGCATAATATGAGTCTGATTAACCTTGTGTTCTTTAGAGCTGGGAGTTTTTAATAAACTGTAATATTCACAGAGACCTGCCATTATTGAACCTTCAATTTTTCTATGTTACTGTGCAATTAGAGCATTATTAAAATTTTTTCAAACGATGTAGCAATTATGCTCCTAGGTATCCATTCAAAGGATACAAACACTCAAGTGTGGAAAGACATACATGCAGCTGTGTTCTTGGCGGCCCTATGTACCATAGCCAAGATCTATGAACACGCCAAGGGCCCATCCTAAATGACTAAAGAAAATGTGGCCTACATACATAATGACACACTGCTCCACCATAAGAAAAATGAAATACTTCATTTTGCTACAACATGGATAAAACGGAAGGGGGTCATGCTCAATGAAATAAGTCAGAAAGAGAAAGACAAATACTGAATGATCTCACACATATGCAGGATGTAGAGAAACAAATAAAGGAAACAGACTAAGTCAAAGAACAGTAAATCTGTGAATTCAGACCACAGGGCTGAGGTTCCCTGCAAAGGATGGAGCAGGCACTATCGAAGGGTGAGAGCGAGTCTAAAAGACTGTGGGCTGGGAGAGTGGTGGTTTGCTGTGGTTGTGGGAACATTACTTTGAAGAGGCATGTAATCATATCCCTAAAACTATTCAGTCCTACAAACCAATGTCATTTCACCGAATAAAATTTTTCTAAAATTAGCAAGTTAACGTAATAGCAGAGAGAAAAGAAGGGGTAGGAGATGAGGAAGAGTGAAGTGTTTGGGAATTAAATACACTCTAAACCTGAATTCAAATTTTGACTTAGCCATTTATCGCCTCTTTTAACTTTGGATGAGAAAACAGGTATGTGTGGTGCTCATGTGTTATCCATCAAATAGGCATAGTGATAATAGTTGCAAAGTGTGATGGTAAAAGCCAATGAAAAAATAAAAACAATTCCTTACACATTATGGACTGAATATACAAAAAAAGCATGAAGAATGTCTTGTGACAGTGAAAGAGGAAAAGAAAATGGGGGGTCGAGAGCCTGTCACTTTCTAGACTGGATTTCTAGTTAGTTCTCTGTACTAAACTGTTAATCGACTACATGCATGTATTCAGTTGGCTACAGGTTATTTTTCGCTAGAATAGGAAACATGTCAATAGTTCCACTTAACAAAGAAGAGCCCACATCATCATGTAAGGTGATTTTTTTGCATCGAAATGAGAACCTCATTTTGATTTTTCTCTATTTGTGCAGCAAATCCTAATGATGCTTCTCTATTACTTTTACTCCATCCCAAACTTAAGTAGTTCTTCTCAGCTGACCTATTTTAGTAATCCCCAGAGACCTAAAAGGTATTCTTGCTTCCTTTCAGATTCCTCTATCTGAATAAACCTTCTTGTCAAACCGCCAACAAGAATATCTTTGCAAAATAATCATCATCTAATATCACTCTGGAGAAGCCCTCCCCAGCTATTCCTCTCAGAATTAAATCTAAACTTGCTAATCATAGCATCTTAAGCCATGACTCAATGTTTCACCCTTGATGTAATTTCCTGGTTCATCTTGAAACATTTCTTGTTCATTTTTTCACAATGTTTTCCTCAGAACCTTTAAAAATGCTGTTCCTTACTCAGAATACTTTGATTTTCAGACCTTGGAATACTTCACTCCTTGGGATCATTAAGTCACAGAATAAACCTCTCCAATTCCCAATCGAAAGCATCTCTAAACCACTCCACCAGCAGTCATTCAACAACTTTTTTGATTTCACTTAATAGAATGTATCCCCATCTAGAATTGAGTATCTTTTTTACTCATCTCTCTGAGATAGAATTCAAACTTTTATAAGAACAATTATGTAATCTGTATTTTATTTACGAATATTCAGTTCCTAAAACTGAACAACAGTGCTCATAAATATGTGTTTGATAAAACAATTTTTAATAAAAAAATGTACTGAATGAATTTACTGATCTAGGATCCATACTGAAAGTCTTTTAAGTGAAGATTATAAAATATCTGCCATAGAGCAACTAAGAACCCTAAATAAAATAATGTAATATATAATGCAACAGAAAGCAAACTCACAATAGACATTTGCCAAGCTGTAGCTCTTGCTCATATTAAAGAGTTAACAGCACTGTAGCACTGTCGACCCGTTGTTCATCGATTAGCTTGAGCTGGGCACCAGTAACGTCTCCATTGTGAGACTTGTTACTGTTTTTGGCATATCAAATACGCCACGGGGAGCTTGCCAGGCTCTGCCCTGTGGGCGGGATACTCTCAGCAGCTTGCCGGGTTTTCCGAGAAGGCCGGAGGAATCGAATCAGCCGTGTGTACAAGACAAACGCCCTACCCGCTGTGCTATTGCTCCAGCCCAGTAACCTATCAAAAGAACTTTTTATTTTAAGAGTTAGTATACAAATAAAAAGTTCTTTTGACAGGCTACTAAATTTCAATTTCCCAATTTTTGAAGCACTGTCTTCATACACAAGTCAGCAACTTCTAAAAAGGAATGATAATAAAAATATAAAACTGATAACTAACATAACCTTACTTATATTGCTGGGGTTAGACAAGTGGGTTTCAGCAATTTAGCACTATTCACTCTTAAATAACCTTCTGAGCCAAGCTATCTTTATGATATGTCAATAACCATGACTCAAACCAGGAAGGCCGTTACAGAACATTTTAAGAATGATTTTGAATTTCACAGCAATTTTTTTTTTTTTTGCTGCCAGTAGGTGAAATGTTATCCTACAAATCTGACTAACTTTCAGTAAACAATTTTTACTTCTAGTGTTGTATTTTGTCATTTAAAAACTTTAAAAACAATATATACCCTGTCTTCTGTTAGTCTTTTTATTTGTGCATCAGTGATAAGAAGTCTTGGTCAAAGGGCATTAAAAAAGATACTGGTATAATACATGTCATAGTTTATTCATGGTGAAGGGATTAGAAAATTTTGAGTATGTACTGATATAGAAGGGTTTAAATGAACTTCAAGCTAATAATATAATCTTCATAGAACATAGACTAAAATTATTGTTTGTTTTTCATTGGGAGGCCATAGAAGTTACCCCTGGCTCTGCCCTCAGGAATCATTCCTGGCAGGCAGGGGGGACCAGACTGGATGTCAGGGACTGAACCAGGTCAGCGATGTGTAAAGTAAACGCCCTACCCTCTGTATTATGGTCCCGGTCCCTAGATTAAATATGATTAATTAAAATATCCCAGTGTACAATTAACAATTTATGAAAATGTATGTATTAGGAAAAGATCATTCTATCTAAGATATCTCTATTTCTCTGTATGTTTCAGAATATGATTTTATAGACTTTTTGGCAAAACCAATAATTTTCACGGATTAAATGATCAAATAAAATTGACATCACGAAAAACAAAAAAAAATTAACATGTAAATTGCACCAAGGGCTCACAAAGATATTAACACAGCCTATACAGGACTGACATCCTGTTATTGTGGAGCTTCCTATGCCAGCTTCATGGGCACCAAAACACAAAAACACAACTGTCTACTGTTTGCCTCCTGGACCAGTACCCTGGTCACACTGTCTCAAAATAATTCCTCTTTCACCTTTACAAAGGCTTTTGAAACTCTCAGATGGAAGAACAGTGTTTTGTTCAACTATCGCTCAAAACATTTCGGGTCATTTAAAAAAGTTACAGATTCCTGTTACCTGATGAAGAAAATTGGACTTGCAAAAGAATATTTTTCTCATTAAAAGATTTAACCTTGTAACTCTTTCAAACGCCATGTAAATAATTAATATACTTTATTTATACCTGATCATCCAGGGGCAACTCACAGAAGGCAGGAATATATTTAGCCCATTCCACTAAGACCAAGAGCTGTTGTTTCATTGATTCGCAGACATCACCAACACTTGCAATTTTCTTAACATTTATATCAGTGCTCACACCAGGGCTGGATGCTGAGATCTAGAATTTTGAAGAATATAATAGTTCATTATTTTAACTGGCATTTAACCAAATCATCCTCTTTTTTCCACATTGGCTTAAATAAATACATATCATTAAAGTGGGCTCTATCATTGTCATAGTATCTTGGTTATATAGCAAACATTTGAGAATTGTTTTAAATGGAAAATATAAAATATTTAATGTTTAAGACCATGGTCTCAAAGTTGCATTTTATTTTTCTTACCAATTTTGAAAATTGTAAAGTAATTTATCATAACTTTCAGGGAGTTACAAGATTCAGCCTAACTATACAAAAAGATTTGAAGTATCCACATGTAATGTGAAATTATTTTAGTGAAAATATGATACTGTTGTCACTCAAGAAATGAACAACTTCTATTAAGTAAGTTCATTTTAGGATGGAGTGTATCTGAGTGGTAGAATTAATACACTGAATGTACAAGACCCTGGGTTTAATCCCCAACACCAGCAAACACAAACAAACTTTAGTTTGCTTAAGTTTATAAAGTATTTCCAGTGGATAAAGCTTATCAAACTGGAGGGCAATGATTAATACCAGAAGCCATATCTTTCTGTTGTTTCATTAAATGGAAATTTATCAAGCAACACAGGAAACCAACTCTGAAAAGCTTAATACATAATGACAGATATTAAACTTAAAAAAAATTAAACCTCGTAAAAATATAGGTGGTGTTAGAATGCCTCTCTGCTGGAAAAAAAAAATAAACTGCCATGGCCAAAGCTCTAATTTTAGTACATAATCTATGTATAACATTTCCTCATAAGGCTCTTTTCAGTCATTCACTCAAAGTTTTATAGACCATCAAGCAATCTCTAACTAATGATGATGATAATGCTGAGATTTAACCTCATCATATTACCCATGAGTTATCAAAAACGAAAGTAGTCACACTGACTCATACTGGACCTGATGAACTAGTTAGCTATTTTCTAATTTGATTTATAATATAGAAGTATCTTCAACTTTTCTAACAATGCTAAAATAAACTGTCCTTAGACATTCTACTTGTTTGTTTGGTATTTTATCTGTTACCAACGTCCTACTTGAAAAATAAAAATAAAGCTGATAGTTTCATTCTATAAATTTTAAAGAATAAAGCTCCTTTCTGTTCTCTGAATTCTGGCTCTTCCAAATGTCTGTTTCCAACTCAGATGTGTCCGTGAATTCTTGAGTTCAAAGTCAATCTCAAGGAAGAAAGCTTCATACACACCTCACACAAACTCTGAAAGTCATGGCAATTGATTTTTAAGATTTGATCAAGAAAACCCGATACTGCCCCTCCCTAGAGCATTGTACCTTGAGTTAAGTGTTTTTCATTCTCTTGTATACAAACGAATTTTTAATAATCTTAACCAAAATGCTCCTTTCCCCACCATTTGTAAAATGGGATCTCGTGTAGGTAAAGGCAGAACCAACAGACCAATCATTAACTTTCAAAGTAAAACTCTTGAAGTTGTGTACATGCAATTTGTTTTAATTCACATGGGCACATTGGAATAAACTGAATTCATTTCATTATTATGCCCAAAAAGACACGTCATTCTATTCAAAGGGGACGGATGCTGGAGTGCAGCAGATACCTGGCGAGACCGAACTTCAGCTTGTGCCAGCGTGTTAATGGAGGGGATGTTGCTGCCATCAAATGTGCTTCTTCTGGTGCTTATTCTATCCCGTTCATTCTGCACAGCTAGGGGAAATCACAGTAAACGTTGTTGAGTTCATTTCAATGTATGTCAGGGCGTTCCAGTTTCAAAAATTTTAAAAGTCCGTCAAAAGTGAGAGGGGTGTTTTCAAGAGAACTTGGGGGAGACGGGATTGAAGCTGTTTTCCATTCTGTACCACTTTTTAAAAGTGGAATGAGCCAGGCTTGTCACAGAGCTCCTGAAATATTATGTCTTTGGGGACTTGGTGAATGCACTCATGTTTGAAAGCGTTGGGTCAGCTAGTTCAGACAGGTTATATTCTTAATAGGATAGTTTTCCACTGTCTCAAAGTTAATAAAACTGTAAGATAACTACATGAAGAGTTTTGCCTGTGAGATTAAGCAGGTCAAAGACAACAGTGTATTCACTGTCAGAAGATATGAGTCACAGACCGAAACTTCCATATTCTTTTTTTCTTATAAATCACAAGAAAAAATGGAAAGTAAATTTGTTATGGTCAAGGTGATTTTAAGATTGTGCCTTATGATCTCTGATGGAGAGCAGAGATCAACAAACCACTGGGCTGTTTATGTATAGATATGTATAGAGCATACAGATGTATACAGCAACAGTAACAGCTCTTAGGAGGTTTTTGAAGATGGAGACAATTAGACCAATTTGCTTCATAAAGAAAATAAAAAGACTAATGTGAAATTTTAAATTTCTTATTAAAAACTGCAGTTGTCAATATAAGGAAGCGTGACCAGAAGCATATAAATCATGTATTTGTCATATCAAGAATAATGTACGTCTGAAGTTAACATTGGATTTTGAAGTATAAGAAGTAAAATTACCTTCTGCTAACTAAAAAGAACAAAAATCAAGGCCTGTCAACCCTACTCTATTTAGATTAATGATCAACCTGTTCAGCTGAGAAGGCACTAAGCCATTAGAATATTTTTTCAGTAATTATCATTTTAGTAAATTAACAAAATTATGATAAAAATCTGTTATCCAAAATTCACTATTCCTGATCAACTCCATTAAGTTAAAAGAAAAAAAATACTTAAACTTTTTTTGCTTTTAAGACTGAATGTCTTTAAACTGGAATGAATCATTAATATTTTATTTCAAAATCATATTTACTGGCAACTTATGTGCTCTCTTTTTTACAGAAACTACCATTGATTTTCTGGCTAAACAGGCTGAATATGGCTAAATATGTTGAGATAAAAAATTAAAATTTTTTTACAGAAACTACCATTGATTTTCTGGCTAAACAGGCTGAATATGGCTAAATATGTTGAGATAAAAAATTAAAATATAAACTATGCTTTTATAAATTTCATTTAAATGAAATGAATCTAATGAGATGAATTTAAAGATCAATTTTTAGAAAGGTATCTAACATTCATAACTTTCTGACTGCTATAGATTAATATTTTCATTGAACATTTATTATACTATTGCTATAAATAAGATATATATACTCTGAAACCCCCAAAGTTACTTTTATAATTTATTTCAAAAATGATATTATTTTATGAATAAGAAAACATATATCACTATTTTTAAATGTCAACTTTTAAAAAAATTTTTAAAGCTCAGAGGAAAATAAATGATTGATATTTGTTTATATTTTTGCATGATTTAAGCTAGCATTTAAATATAGATTGAAAAAGACTGACAAAGTACGTAATTAATTCTATAAGCTACCAAATATCCCACAAAAACTATGTTACTTAGAAATCACAAAGTGCTAATTTGGGTATGAACTTTCCTCACCTTTGATAATAGCAATTTTCATAAAACTAATAGAATTTTTGTCATTAAAAAATTAAGCATAAAAACAAAACTTTAATATAGTTATAATAGGTTTTTTTATGTAGTTCTTTTTATAATTTGTGAAATCATTCTGAAAATATCTTTTTCTGACATTTGTAAAATATGGCAAAATTTATAAGCATAATATATTGTGGTTACTATCCTATACCAAATTTTATGTTATTCAATACATTGTTTTTAAATTTTCCATATTTATAGGATAATGTAATATGTTCCATGTGAAATAAGCAAGCACCTAAAAGAGTACTGATTTCAACAGATAAGTCTCTTAATAAAATGCAAACTCGCCAAGTGTGATTGTGGCTCTTGGCTTCACAACTGAAATGTCAACACCTGTAAAACTCTGGGAAGTAGCAGTTTTCAATAAATATTTGTAAAATTAAGGAATTATGAAAAGTAAACGTTCAGTTAGTAGTTAGGAAATGAATTGGCATTGAGGATAAAGACGTATTTTAAAGTGCATTTACAATCGTACCTCTTCACTGGATTTTTCCATTCATATTTTCTGAACAAGACATAATAATGTAATTGAGACAATAAATGTGTTGCTAGATAAACAGTAGTAAAGGGAATGCAGTCTGGAATCAGCAATAGTTTTCATATAGACTAGATCCACTGATTACCAGCAGGATGTAAATCCTTACAATTAAGGAATCTCAGTGAATCTTTTTTCATTTAAAAAAATTGAGGAAAATCAGAATCTTGTGAAAACTTAATGTGATCAAATGGATTGTGTGAGAAAAAACATTTTCATCATCAATAATGTCAATTATCATTTTTATGTTTCAGTAATTACCTTCTTTTTTCATTCCTGCTCTAAAACACTTTCTTAATCGACAATATCTACATTGATTTCTTTTGTCCTTGTCAACCACACATTGCCGGCTAAACCTGTAATATCAAACAAAGATATATTAGTTTGCAGAAAAACATTTACAAAAATAAAATGGATTTTAAATAAATCTGGTCAAAACTGGCATCATAGAAAGAATGCATAAGAACAATTAACTATGACATTTCCAGTTTCAGCATTAAGCTGTACATGAAACTACAAATCTCCTTCATCTAGTATTGCTTATAACAAAAGTCGAATCATCTCACTTTTAGTCAACATTCATAAACATTCCTTCATAAATAATGAAAACCAAAGGTAAGGATGAGATGGAGGGTATGGCATTTTAGTGGTGTTAGGGTGAAATAATTTTGTGCATTAATATAAGTTTAATACAATTATCACCATATTACCTAAACTATAATAAAATATCTTAAATAAGCAAAAATCTTTGCTAAATAAATTTTAGTTGATTATGTTGAAGTGTTTTAATGTGATAGAGCATATTACAGAAGTTTATTTTCAGCACTTTTACACTTCCACCTTTCTAAATGTCCTTTTATTAGTTTTACTTTAAATCTATTGAAGCTTACTCTAATGTCAAAATGTATATCTACACAATAGAATACTATGCAGCTGTTAGGAGAGATGATGTCATAAAATTGCTTATAAATGGATAGACATGGAGAATATCTTGCTAAGTGAAATGAGTCAGAAAGAGAGGGACAGACATAGAAGGACTGCACTCATTTGTGGAGTATAGAAAAACATAACATTAGGTTGACACCCAAGGACTTCCCCATAGCTGGAAGCCTGCTTCATGAGCAGAGAGGAGAAGGCAGATGGAATAGAGAAAGGATCACTAAGAAAATGATGGCTGGAGGAATCAGTCAGGATGGGAGATGTGTGCCGAAAGTAGATAATGGACCAAGCATGATGACCTCTCAGTGTCTGTGTTACCCAAAAGTAGAGAGAGCATGGGGAATATTGTCTGCCATGGAGGTAGGGGAAGGGTGGGAAAAGGGACGGGTGTATCAGGGATATTGGTGGTGGGGAATGTGCACTGGTGGAAGGATGGGTGTTTGATCATTGTGTGATTGTAACCCACATGTGAAAACTTGTAACTATCTCACGTGATTCAATAAAATTTAAAAAAAAAAGGAAAGAAAAAAACAACAAAAAATAGTATTGTGAAAGATGGTTGAGAATAGCACGTAGAGTGTAGTCTCTGTAGTTATGTATTTCTTCACAATAGATATAATCAGAAAAAAATTGTAAGGTTGTAAATGAATCAGAACCTTTACAAACTATAATACAAGATGCTGAAGCAGAGGATAAAATTTTGACAGTGTGTTCAAAGACTTAAACATAGTTGTTTTATGTTCCAATAATTTCATTCTAGCTATATAATGAAGAGAAATGAAAATATACAATCAGGCAAAAACTTGTACATAAATACCAACAGCAACATTTGTGCCCCATTTGGGACTATCAACATAGTCCCAAATGGGGCACAGCACAAAGATTCATCAAAAAAATTAAAAATAAATGAAAGACCCAAACAAACCCAAATTCCCCAAACTCAAAAATAACAGCAAAGGGACCAGAGTATTAATACAGAAGCTTGGTTGCTTGCCTTGTATGCATCCTACCCAGGTTCAACCCCTGGCAAACCATATGATATATGGAACCCCGCCAAGAGTGATTCCTGAGTGCAGAACCAAGAATATGCCTTGAGCACTGTTGGATATGACCAAAAAACAAAAAGAACAAACAAAAAAATATCAAGAAAACAACCCCCCAAAAACAAAAAACCTCCAGAAAACCCAAAGAAACTGAATACCCATCAGTTTACGAATTGGTGACAATTAAAAGAGGCATAGACAAATAATAGAATACCATCGGTCAATAAATGAGTGGAGTACTGATGCAGGCTGCAACACTGAAAAATCTTGAAAACACTCCAATAAATGAAGTATGACACCAAAAAATCACATTATGTGTAATTTCACTTATATTAAATGTCCAGAGGAGGTAAATTTGTAGAAACCAAATAAATTATTTGCTATTTTAAAGCGATAAAGGAGTGTCGTCAGCATATGATTTCTTCATAGAAGGATAAAAATGTTATAAATTGTAGTAATCTTAAACAACTGTGTAAACTGTGTAAAAAGTTGAACTATATCACTTTAAAAAAAGTAATTATTGGGGCTGGAGCAATAGCACAGCGGGTAGGGCGTTTGCCTTGCACGCGGCTGACCCGGGTTCAATTCCCAGCATCCCATATGGTCCCCTGAGCACCGCCAGGGGTGACTCCTGAGTGCAGAGCCAGGAGTAACCCCTGTGCATTGCCGGGTGTGACCCAAAAAACAACAACAACAAAAAACAAAACAAAACAAAACAAAAAGTAATTATCTCTGGGATTAGACTATACTTGAGTCCCAAGTCCACCATTTATTTATTTATTTTTTTAGCCAACTCCAGAGGTTCGTGGTGCTCAGAGCTTACTCCTGGTTCTGTGCTCAGGGTTCACTCTTTTTTTTTGGTTTGGTTTTGTTTTGTTTTGCTTTTTGGGTCACACTCGGCGATGCACAGGGGTTACTCCTGGTTCTACACTCAGGAATTACTCCCGGCGGTGCTCAGGGGACCATATGGGATGCTGGGATTCGACCCGGGTCGGCCGAGTGCAAGGCAAACGCCCTACCTGCTGTGCTATTGCTCCAGCCTCTCAGGGTTCACTCTTTATGGGACTTCAAAGACCTTAAGAAGTGCTCTGAATCAAACCCAGGTGGATTGCATGCAGATATATATATGATGAGTCTCATTCCGTTTGCCCTGAAAGAGCCTCCAATGCAGCACCATAGGGAAGAATGAGTAGAGTCTGCTAAAATCTCAGTGCTAGGATGGAGATGTTACTGGCACCCACTCAAGAAAATCGATGAGCAACGGGATGACACTGACTCTAGCGGGCGGCAGTAATGTTTTCATTGTGAGACTTGTTACTGTTTTTGGCAAACTGAATACACCACGGGTAGCTTGCCAGGCTCTGCCATGCGGGCGAGATACTCTCGGTAGCTTGCTGGGCTCTCCGAGAAAGATGGAGGAATCAAACCTGGTTGGTCGCGTGCAAGGCAAACGCCCTACCCACTGTGCTATTACTCTAGTCCCATATATGCATGTATATCTCATATATATATGTATATAATATATATATATATATATATGAGAGAGAGAGAGAGAGAGAGGCACTGTGATTTACAAACTTTTTTATAGTTGACTTTCTGGCATACAATATTCCAGCATCAATCTTACCATCATTGACACATTTCTGCCACCAATATCCTCAGTTTTCCTCCCATGTTTCAACCTGCCTTCTTTCTTGAAAAGCACATTTTTAAGTTTAGTCATTGCAGCTGGATCTCATGCGTTCAGTTCTGTCGGTCCTGTGGTTCAGCTCTACACCACTGATGTGTCTGAGACCACAGGCTCCTGCCCCTGTTACCTCCAGCCTCTCTCCTATTACTTCCTTGCCTAAGTTACTGGTTTCTTTCCTTCTCTATCCTTCACCATTTACTCTTCATAGGATGTGAGGATACAACTGAATATATTCTGTTATGATGTTTGATACCACACTGAGATGTGGTGCACTGCATGTAGGTGGCTAGGGTTTGATCCCTGAGCCGAACTAGGAGTAAGCCCTGAGCATAGCTGGGTATGGCCCAAACACTAACTACCCCCCAAATAAATAAATAAAATATGTTCTTATATAATAATACCTACGTGACTACATATCAACATAATATTGCATACTTTGAGAAGGATTGAAACATTAATCTAAAGTTGAAACAAAGTTCAACTTTAGAAATATATATATTTGAAAACAGCAAAATCTTTATGTCTCTGAACTTAAAAACATACAGCGACTACTTTTAAAATAGAAAAATTATGCAATGTGTTTAGTGACAAAATTTAGAAGGGAAATTAGGTTGGCAATACCATCCATGATGGAAAGGTGGAAGGATTTCAAAGTTATTTGAATTGTTGTAGTTTCCAAAAGTTCTGTGAAAATATTAGTTCCCATTTTTACCAGACAAGAAAGGGGTGACTATTTTGAAGGACATTTATTTTGATATTCTCAGATTCCCAAAAGTTGTTGGATTTAGTTGTGAGGGTTGTCATTTTATATATATATATATATATATATATATATATATATGCATTTCACCTCTAACAGAACACATGATTCAAGAAAGATTATTTATGGTTATTTTTTAATTTCAGTTAATAATTTTTGAAGCACTAAATATTTCATGTAATCACGAGAAATCATTTTCTGATGGCAATCTACTTACCTTGTTTTTTACCTCTAGAATTTTGATATATATAAAATCAAGAACCATTTTTGTTTTCTAGTTTTACAATTTTTACCCTACTTAATGTTCTCCTAGACAAATTACTAGACAACACGAGCTGGATATTTGGACAGTTACATATTAACTTTTCCTCCACACTCTTAGAAATCAAAGACATTTTATCCTAAGATAAGTAAACTATTTCAAATGCCCAATTTGTTCCTAAAACAAGATAACAATCCTTCACATCTTTCACCTATATAACTAACAGATATTTCTGCTGACAGATTGGTCATATTAATAGTTCATACTCAGAGTAGGTGTACTGTGCATTCAAGTGCTGCCATTCTGATCAGTTGTGATAATGTATCTATCCCTTCACTGTGCTATGATGATGAATGCAGACTATTTTAAAAAATTTCTAGAAACGGATGACATAGTAAGGTTTAGACAGAACACCTAAATTTAATGGAAAAGATTAAAGAAATACATTTAACTTTTAAGATTGAAAACTAAATCTGATTCACTAACATCAGACACTACCCAACTCATTTGTACTTTCTGATTTTTGTTTTGAAAGACACAGATATACTTACATACAAAAAGAAAGTTTTAAAAACAAACACTGTGGAGCTACTTATATACAGATCAAGACATGTCTAATGGAATATGAGCATGTAGTACAACCATAAAAAAACTCAAGGAAACAGCAAGTACAATCTTTAGACCAGTTTTTTCTAAGAGGAAGAAGAAAAGAAATGGGGAAGAGTCTGCTAGAGACTTCAACTATATTAGTGCAAGTTGGGTGGAAAGTATGAGGATATTTTTAAGATTGTTTTATAACTGATATACTTTTAAATTAAATACCTGCAATATTTAATTAAAATGAACCAAATGAGACTGGATATATGCATTTACATCTTCAGTTTCTCACTCTGAATGCTGCTTACAGATTTTCTTTTTGAAGGTTAACAGCTTTTCAGATGCCATTTTGAAACACCTCTAAAGATAACTTTATTTCCTGAGAGGAGCAATTCAAATACCTGCAGGAATAAACGTGACTCTTGCGTATGCTACGTCTGAAGAAGCCTTTGCAGCCATCACAGCTTGATGCTCCATAGTGCTTTCCTGTCGCTCTGTCTCCGCATATAGCACAAAGACAGTTGACACCGTTGTCTGTGGTATTCATACTTGTGGTCTCGGGGGCAGAACTATCTGTGAAAGAAAGCAGAAAGAGAGAGTTCACAATACAACTTAGTATTAGATCTCATTACCTGATAGGCTCGGAACAGTCCATTCCTTGGCTTCTTGAAGGTTTCAAAATAACGCCTTTAAAAACAAAACACAAAACAACACCCACAGTCTCTTTTCTTTGGCCATTCTCTATTCCAACCCCTCTAAGATTTTTGCCAATAAAATTTGGGGCAACCAAAGGACTCAGACCACCAACTAATATCTTTCCCACAGGGAACTCCTCAAATCCTATAACACTGAATATCATTGTGTATCAGGGTAAGAAATCTCCAAAATTTATTCTCTTGGTGCTGAGGAAGGGTCACTGGTAGACCACTTGCGTTGCATATATGAGTCTATAGGTTTGATTCCTGGCACGACAAATAACAATAACAAATTTTATACCTAGTCATAATGGTTCATACACCTAACAGCATGAAATACCCAAAATATTGATTTCACTACTTTCAAGTTCAATAGGCAGTTCAGTAGGAATTCCATTAGAAAGGACCTTACATGATTATGTTAAGAGAAAAAATTCGAAAAACAAAAACACCATATGATATCACTATATATGGACTATATAGGCAAATAGAATAGGACAAAACCACACCATTAGATTCACAACAAAAAACGTCACTAGTAGAAAGAAAGGGATGTACAGAGGTGGAAGGAAGAGTTGGAAAAGTAAGCAGTGGATGGAAGTCAAACTTTTGCTGCAGGATATGGTATTAATATGATATTTACAGGGGTATGAAATAGTATTCAAAGTATAAATTGTAAGCATATGATCTCACTTAAAAAAAAAGTACCAACAGTACTCTTTAGTTTTTCTTTAGAACTTACTCATTTCTTTTGTCATTCAATGGTAACATTTGGGACATAAGGCCAATAATATTAGAAACCTCATTGAATCTCTCCTCTATTTTTCATATCCAACCAAACAACAAGTTTATATTTAAAATATATTATATCTAAAATAGGATCTTCTCATCTGCCTTTCAAATAGAACTTACAATTTCACTTAATTTGTAAAACTACTTCAGTATATTAAGTTATATAGTTGATTTACTTATTTATTACCTATACAAATAGATTTTTTAAAAGATTTCTTAAATATCAATATAGTGGACTTTATCTTAAAGGCTCTGTTCATACTTAAAATATATTGAAGTATAGGGTAATGAATTAACAAATGATAAAATTATAAAACATAATCAGAAAACAATTAACCATGCTATCTTAACATATAAAAAGGTATAATTAATAGTTATCAAGTTCCAATTTAATTTTATGACAATATATATATTCTAAGTATGTTCTAATATTTTTTGAGTAGACAGATACTATTGTATACAATTTGATAAAATTGAAAGAAATGTTCAAAATATGAGTAGGTGTGACATTACAGAACTTAAAGAATTAACAGTTTTCTCTGGGTAACAAAACAGAAATTTGGAAATATGGCAGTTTCAAATATTAAGGTTTGCTATTATGGGATGTTTTATAGAAATTCACAAAAATGTCTAATTTGCTGAAGTTTAATGTCATACATGCTTACATATAATTAACAGCATTATTATAATAAAATAAATTATCAAATACTTTTTAATGGAACTTATTTTTGTGAATATGTTTAATAATCTACACAATTTAAATAATTATGGTTCTGTTGAAATAAATACCTTATTAAATATCTATTCAAATCAAACAGGGGTTTCAAGTAATGATTTCTTATGAGTTTCAGTGGAGGTTCATTTGAACTCTGCTAAATTATGAAAGTTCAATTCTGTCAGTTTATAAAAACCTTCCCATTAAAAAGCTGTTGTTTACTGCAACTATAACAGCAATCATATAATTTATACAACACGGAAAAACATTAGGATATCTTAAGTATAAGATATATTTTCAGTCTTGAACTGAACACATATTCCAAAATATAGTATTTTGTAGATGTTAAAAATTCTAACAATTTTAACTTATCATAAACAAGAATGCTACTTAAAAATATACATCTCAATACTAAACTGTTTTATATAAAGACACAGACCCTAAATTATCCATGTCTTTTTTTAAGTTAAAATGTTACAGCAGATAAACACCAAGAGCTGTGCTAGGCTAAACATTACCTTTATAAGCAGGTTATACAATAAACCTTTATTTCCTTTCATTTTTGAGGTTTAATGCAAAAAAATTCAGTTGCGACTTTGACTGTAGTTTCTCAGCAACAATGGAGAACGAGCATAATGAAAGGAGGTACCCAGGTAAACCCTTCTGTGGTCTGTGGAAATCCAAATCCCCTATGTCATCTTAAGTACTGCACAGAAAATATACCTTATGGCTGGTCTTACTTATGGCTCTGATATACAGCAAACAGAATAGCTGCCAAAACTAATCCTTTTACCTAACTATCCCAGGACAGAATTCCGAGGTTACTTTATCACACACGAAGTTTTCTTCCCATACTAAACATAAAATAGTCGAAAGTACTATAAATCTGAACTTCGCGATGAAATGAAAAAGTTCAGCTTCATGGCCTTAAAAACAAGCCCTGCCTTTCTCCAGCAGTCAACCTGGAGCGACCCCAGAACAGCTCAGTTTGACACCCCCCCCACACACTGCCCCCTATTCCATACCATTCTCTCAGTCTGGACAGACACTCACCATTTGAATTATATAAAATCTGCATCGTTTCAAACTCCAAAGTTGTGTAAGTTGGATCCAAAACTTCACTGTAATTTGCCATATCCATGTCCAGTATCGGTTCCGATACCCTCATCATTGATTGAGAAACACACATACAAGTGGCAGCACAGGCCCGGCTGTGTGTGAAGGCTGTGTGGCTTTCAATCTGGGAGTGCTAAACCAAAGTTAACTGTAACTGAGTGACTTATGTGGGATTGTGGGAGGAGCTGTAAAACTGTAAGCTTCTCCAGCAGGCCATATTCTGCTTATTTCTTTTTCTTTTATGGCACACGCAAGCAATTCCTTATGATAATCTTGGAATGCTTCATGGAATCGCCTTATCTGAAGTGCTTAGTGGACTAACATGATTTCCTAAATTGATTTCCAGTAGACAATAAATGATGTCACTATGAGGTTTTAAAAATAGAAAAAGAGAATCTTTTCAGGTTTTTAACTGCAGTTAGGACACGATCTACCCCAAATGCGGGCTGAGAGAGAAAAGTCTCCATTTTAAAGGTGATGCTTCCATGACTGACTTAAATTTAGTAAGTCAAGAAAACAAGTCAACATTTAACGTTTGAGATAGCTTAATATTTTCATTTACATTCCTGTACAACAAAATACACTTTGCTGATGTGACAAATTTGTTTTGGAAATGATAGGGATTTATGATACATTCCAGTAACATGCTAGGCATAATCATAATATGGCCTTTAACATACTCTATTATACTATTAATTTATTAATCTGTGTTCCTGGTATCTTCCTCTCAAGGGAAGAACCAGTATACCTGTCAGTAAATGGTAGACAAACAATAACTGATTGTTTCATTAATATGGATTTATTTCTTTTGATCCCTGCAGCCTACAACACTCTCGGCACTACACTGCAATAAATTACATCTACAATATGGATTTAGATGCTTCCATCATCAACCTAGTAACATCTGTATGGTGTAGTGTATCTTCAGTTTACACTAACATTTCCGGTTTGGGAAATATTTAAAAGAGTATTAAATGACTATATTTTACTTCTGAGAATACGTTTATTGATTTTATTTTCCAAGAATGAACTGAAGTCTCATTTACATTATAAATTCCAATTATCACTTAGCTCACTTGTTAAAGATGACTACAAAATATATTTTATACTTAATATCTTAGTATAAAACTATGAACACTGTATCTTGAAAAGCAACATAGTCATTTTAGCAGAGAGATTCCCTAATTAGACAGTAGTGACTGAAAAAAATTTTTTGCCTACATATTCTGTAGTACTCTTTATAGTGAGAATAGTATTTGGGAGGTGGGGGTTAAGTTATAGGAAATAATATTTTTAAATTAAGGCTACCTGTAGTTATTCAGTTTTTGAAGAAATGGACAGCAAGTGAAATGTGTTGAAAACCTGTTTGTATGACACAATTCTCACTCATTGTGGGGATGTTATTCATGTGTTTCCTACGCAACCAAGTGGTAAATTGTGCATCGTCCACAAACTCTCTCATTTCTGTAGTAATTAATCACTGAGGAATGTCACGAGTGGAAATGTTCCAATAGAAGTAAAGGAGAAAATAAAAGGTATAGAACTTTCACTTACAGGATTCCAAAACACTGAGAAATGTAAAGATAGCTCACATTAATCAAAACAGCCAAGAAAGAAACAGTATATGTATGTAAATGGACAAATGGAGAAAGAAAGCATGTTTTATGATGGAACACTATTCAGAATTTATAAAGAATGAACTACAGCTAATCCTGAGTCTGAGTGATTTCAGGGCTAAGCAAAGGGACCAAGTTTCCAGAGCTCTGAAGATAAGGTGTAACAACCCAAAATAAGGCTTCGTTATCTACTCCACCTTCATTGGTCAAGCAGTCATAAAGAACAAAGGCCGCATCTCCTGAAAGCTTGCAAAGAAATGGAGTACTGAATGTCTCAAAAAATTGTTCGTTTCTTGTGAGGTGCCCACAGAGTGTTTGGAGAGATTTTCTGCACAAATCCAGTACTTCTAAGAGACTGGAGAGATTTCTTCAAAGAATCTGGGTATCATGAACAAGACATTGGTTCAGACAGAGGAAATGGCCGCTAAAATTGCTTACAGGAAGCTGGAGAAACAAGAGATGAACACTTCTGAAAGGAAATGAAATGTCTGTTTGCAATTGCCCTTACATGCTCCGCACCCAGTCAACGCAGTTGAAAACAGTGGGAGGAGATGGGTGAAAGATACCCACTCCACTCCCCATTCCCACAGCCCACCCCCCTTTCCCCGGTCAGAAAAAAGAAAAAGGCAAACTCCAAAATGTGCCACAGGAGAATGGAAAAGGAAGACCCAAAGGTCTCTTTCTCCAAACCGTGGGAAGAAAAAAACCTTTTATTTTTTTTCACAGATAGGCAAATTAATATTGGTCCTGAAGAGATAGCTGAGGATGTAGATCTTCCCAAGAAAATGAAATCTTTCTCCAAGCAAGATGAAAACGATGAAATTGTCTTCTCAAGGGAGACACTGCCAGTGTGTACAAGTGCAGCAGTCCCAAGAAACAGAATAAGATGCCAAAGCTATGCCAGGAAGTTTAGAACAGACATTTCTCTGGTTAGCATATCCCCAGTCCCACTTTGCAGCCCCTCTCCTTATGGCCAGGTAAGAACAAAACAGTAGAGGCAGGGAGGTAGCTCAGTAGACTGCACGCATGCTTTGCATGCCAGAGACCCAGGTTCCATCCCAGCCTTGCATGATTCCTTGAGCACTGCCAGGAAAGACTCTTAATCACAGAGCCAGAAGTCGCCCCAAGCAACACCAGGTCTGGCCTCCAATCAGAATAAAACAAAACCTAAAATTCACTAGACATAAAAGTAATGACCAACTAACTGATGCAAATACTACCAAAGGATTGAACTTTCAAAGCATTATAAACAGTAAAATAAGCCAGTCGTAAAAATACAAAGGCCTCATAATTGCACTGATAGAAAAAAATCTTAAGAAGTCAATTTCATAGATTCAAAGAGAAAAATGGTTATTGCCAATAATCAGGTAAGGAGAAGTATCTAGTTATTAATAACTGGACATATAATTTTAGTAACGCAAGAGGAATAAATTATAGGCATCTGTGGAACAAGATTTGATTGTGCCTGCCATCAATAATTTATTGTATACTAAAAAATTGCTAGAAAAGTAGATCTCCTTTTAAGTCTTTTATCACAATAAAAAAACAGAATAAAAGAAAGAGCTATATGAAAAAGAACTGAACTGTATCATGAGAAAATAATCAATTACATTGTAATCGGAGACACATAAAACAACTGATGCCTTTTTTAAAATGGCACCTGCAATTTAAAGAAAATAATACTGAAGACTAGTATATTCCATTAAGGAAGTTGAGATCTGAGCTAACACAAGAAATATGTATAGTAGAGATTAGAGTTTCTCTTGTGTTATTTTAACTTGATAAATTTATTTATAAATAAATGTATAGCTCTCCTTATGACCAATTCTTCCTCCATACTTAATAAAAATTAATTCCAAAAGTTTTTAATTTCTCAAAGACAATTAGCAGGATGGATGAGATAGGTGAAATACGAGAGGAAAATAATTAGAGAAACAATTCTAGTCACAGTTTAAATTCTGTCTCAGAGTCAAAGCACCACATCCTTCAGCATTTTTTCCCATTCATGAACAATTGTGAAGTTTTCATAATTTTCTAAATCTGATGTATGGAAACTCATCTGCTGGACAATAAAATAAAATGAACTTACACAATATCCTAAACTTAAGACACATAGAAGTAATAGTACGTGCTTAGATATTTTCACATTAAAATCTAGTTATTTTCAGGAAAGGGCAGCTGGGATCCAGTTAAAGTCTCTCATTATTGCTTCATTAAATACTCTCTATAAGAAATTTGTTAAATTACATTAGGTTAAAAGTTTGAGTGTTAAATTTAAAAAAAAACTATTTTAATTTCATGCACAGGTGACAGACATAATTATTCCTAAATTAATGTGACTTACATTACCAAACCTACATTCAATATAACTTTATGGATGAGTACTTAAAACTTTAAAGGTTTAAACAGTAAATTTATATGAAGAATATATTCTCTAAAATAGAAATTCTTAAGTTATATTAAACTATTACATTATATAATATATACCATACAAAACATATAAAATGCTACTATAAAACTTTAGCATATGGTACATTATTATCTACTGGACATCACTTTATAGTTTCTGTGTCCTAAAGCCAGAAAAATGTTACTATCCTTTGGCTTGGTAACCTTTTTGTAAGCTAAGATGTGCCATGTTAGACTTGGTGAAGTCAGGCACCAGTAAGAGAACCTTATTTGCAGATAAACGGTTGATTTTAAATAGCACAATTTATGTTCCTGTAACATTTCTCTCAGAGCAGTAGACTGGGATGTAAAATGATATTTAAATTTCTTTAGAACAACATAACAAGTAATGAAAATAATAGTGTTTAAAGAAGACAACTCAATTCATTTCCAGTATTCATGATTAAAGCAGAAACCCTTCTATCTTATCTGCAAGACTATTAAAACTGTTAAATTGTTCTATACTTTATGTTTGATTTAATGATTCCCTCAAAGCATGATTTAAAAGAAAAATAGGCTAATAAAAATAAAGGTTATTTTAAAAAAAATCACCTGTCATGTAAATTTAATTTTTAATTTAAAATTAGAGCTAATAGCTTCTTTGCAAATTTATTCCAGTTATTATTTTTTCAGCATAAAAAATACTATATAATTCAAAAGACACATTCTCATTTCCATATTCCACTTTAAATTACATTTCAAGTATAAATATTACCATATAATATTGCTGAAAGTTACAGGAAAAAGAATAATCATCCAAATCAACCCAGGATAGTTTTTGTATAAATAGGAAACCAGTAAGTGGAGAACTGTGCACAGGAAAATGGCTGATTCACTCAAAGCAGTCACCTAAGTTTTGCAAAACAAAGCAAACAAACAAAAAACTACCTCAGTTTTTTTTTTCTGCTGTTCTAATCTAACTAACATTCCTCCTATGATAATAAATCATTTCTCTCACTTTTTTATGAGAAAACAATTTAAAAAATTGAACACAATTTCTCATTTTAATCTCCAAAGACAGCTGCAATCAGTGATAAAGAAATTTGAAATTTAACATAAGACGAGGATTATGGGTTTCAAAGAGAATGGTGGGATTTGAAAAGTTAGCTTCATAAATTCCTTTTTGAAAAAGTCAGATAAGAATCACTTTTTAATAAATAAAACCAACTCTTGTTTGCCTTCATAAAAATCTGTTATTTTATCTCACTGATATTTATGTAATGACCAGCAGAAGCACGTAACTCCTAACTCATTAGGACATCAAACCAAAATCACTATTTGAATTAAAAATCAAAAAACAAAAAAAAACAAAAACCACCACAGCTCTACAGGGCTTGCTCTTGGCTCTTGCTCTGTGCTCAGGAGTCCTGCATGAGGACCTGTGTACTGCCGGGCAAGGAACCTCAGCTGACTGCAGCAGTGCAGGAACTTCACCGCCATACTATGTCTCCAGCTCATTCAAGACTCTGAAAAAATCTTAAATCTAAACGGAAGTTTCATTGATTTTATGGATTTTAATAATCTCCTTTAAATAATTAAAGTATTCCATAGCTCACCGTTCAGTTCATAGCTAGAAATTATACCTAAAGCCCAGGACGCAATTTCATATCCTATTTTAGATTTCGCTTTTATCTGATCAAGGAAAACAACTTATCATACAGAAAAATGATGTTTTTTTTTTTTTTTTACTTATAATTTGTATTTATTTTTTTTTTTATAATTTATTTATTTTTAATTAGAGAATCACCGTGAGGGTACAGTTACAGATTTATACACTTTTGTGCTTATACTTCCCTCATACAAAGTTCAGGAACCCGTCCCTTCACCAGTGCCCATTCTCCACCACCCGTAAACCCGGCGTCCCTCCCACCCTCCCCACTCCCATCTCCCCCCCACTCCACCCTGCCACTGTGGCAGGGCATTCCCTTCTGTTCTCTCTCTCTAATTAGCTGTTGTGGTTTGCAATAAAGGTGTTGAGTGGCCGCTGTGCTCAGTCTCTAGCCCTCATTCAGCCCGCAACTCCTTTCCCCCACATGGCCTTCAACTACAATGTAGTTGGTGATCGCTTCTCTGAGTTGCCCTTTCCCCGGAACGTGAGGCCAGCCGAGAAGCCATGGGGTCAACCTCCTGGTACTTATTTCTACGGTTCTTGGGTATTAGTCTCCCACTCTGATATTCTATATACCATAGATGAGTGCAGTCTCAGAAAAATGATGTTTTTAAAGTGAAATCTAAACGAACTGAATACATTGAGCACCCTGTAAAAGATCGGAAAATCTGTATCAACTGCTTACTATAATTCATAATGTCTGCGTCAAGTATTCATATTTCTTTTTCTATTCCCCCAGTAAAACCTCAGATTAGTATTTGAAAATAGTCATACAAAGAAAATTCAGAACTAAATAAGAGAGGAAACTGCCAGTTCTTTTTAGGATAGTCAACGGGAAGAACGCACAGTTGAAATTTCAGTGTAGCCAAGAAAACACTCTTTGGGTAAATGCTTAGAGGTGGTATGAGAAATGTGCATACATTATATCTATCTTCAAGGTCAGTGCCTTGTGATTCAAAACAGACTCTCCTTTTCAGATGATAAGGAGCTGATTAGTACTAAATTATTAACCGGGAAGTAGATTATACTGCTAAGGGAAGAAAAAAATCTGGATATAATGTACACGTTAGGTATCCACAGTCAGTATTTCTGCATTTCCAATTTTACAGTGAGTATTATCATTGTTACCACTGCAAACTCAGCAGAGCTAGAATATTTAAGATTGTGGTGACGCTTAGATCCCCTACCTGCTGTATTATGTATAATGAAGTAAAGTCATTGGTTATTTCAAAATATTCTTGTGAGTTAAAATATTTGTTCAAAGTTAAGAGTTATGCTATGCTGAATGCATGGTTAGTCTCAAACACTGTGAAAATTATAGTGACCACAAATTTTAGAATCTGGGATCCAAATACATGCGTACGCACACACATATAAACATATACACATGTATGAGTTATTATTTATTCATTTTCAGTATAAAGTAACAATTCTCATGGACTACCAAACAGTCAAGAAGTATTCAGGATTCATCCTCAAAGCTTTTCATATACTTTGGAAAAATAATATTCTCATGTAACAATGAGAGACGTTACTGGTGCCCGCTCGAGCAAATCGATGAGGAACAGGATGAATGACAGTGATAGTGACATGTGACATTTGGTTTTGATAGAAGTAAGTAGATTTGTATTTCTAATAAAGGTAGATATACATACACTCAACTGAAATGTAAACCAATTCACTTCCATCAAGTTCCCTTAATCAAATGGGTGAGGAAAAGGATGTGGAATTTTCGTTTGTTTTATTTTGAGACCACACCCAATTGTGTGAAGAGCTTATTCCTAACTGTGCTCGGTGATCCCGGTTGGTGGTGCTTGGGGGACCTTCTGCAGTACTGGGACTAAGCCATTGGCTGTCTTTCTAGGCTCTCCTAGGGCAACCTCTGATAGATGCTGAAGTGATTCTTTTGGAATAAAACACAAGGCAAAGTTAAAGTGATAGTATTAACACATTATAAATATTAACCCAAATGAAATAATATAGTCTAATTTGAAATAAACATCTCATGTAAGTTCATGATTTTTGGCCATGTGCCATATTTCAAAATTAAAGTACACAGTTTTATCATTCTCAAACTTGGATGTGTTTAATGCTAACAAACATTTGACCAGCGATTCACCAATTTTGCAAAGTGTGAAAATCATCCTGGGAACATTTAAAGACCCTGAGGTCTTTAACTTTCAGTCTTAGCTGAAATTGTATAGACACCAAATACCTTACAATGTCTTTGGGTTGGGGTCAGATTCTGATATTAAAAAAAAAAATAAAATAAAAATCTTTAGGTGATTCCAATATGCTTTACTGCACACTGTCCAAAAAAACCACTGGCTAAAAAACCTGAAATACTTTAAGATAAATCCCTAGAATTACCTATTCATAGTATGTTGTAGGATCTAGAATAGTTTCCATCGCATGGCAAACACATCACAATAGTCAGTGAATATGTGAACAAACTGTATTGGCAATAATTAAACATATAATGTATTATTCCTGTGTACTTTTACACTCACTTTTAGTTTCGTTAAGTTCAGTTTAGCTTTTTGGCCACACCTGTTGGTACTCAGTGTTTACACCTGGATGTTTGCTCAGGAATCACTCCTGGCAGTGTTCGCTCAATCAGTTGTGATGCCAGGGGTCAAATCGGTGTCTGCCACATGCAATACATGCAATGTAAGCTCTTTACCCCCATACCTATCGCTTGGGCCTGCTTATATATTTCATAGGCCAAGTACTTTCCCAGTCAGTGTAGTATAAATATTACATATATAACTTTGGAAAATTAGTCTGCTACACACCTATATATCACTGTCACTGTCACTGTCATCCCATTGTTTTTCAATTTACTCGAGAGGGCACTAGTAATGTCTCTATTCCTCCCAGCCCTAAGATTTTAGCAGTCTCTCCTTACTCATCTTTCCCAACAATTGGAGGCTCCTTCAGGGTCAGAAGAATGAGACCTATTATTACTGTTTTTGGCATATCGAATACCGAATATGCCATCAGTAGCTTGCCAGGCTCTCTGAGAGGTATGTCTGTATGTCTGTATGTATGTATGTATGTATAGATAGATAGATAGATAGATAGATAGATAGATAGATAGATAGACAGACAGACAGACAGAACTCTCTATGATTTGTTGCCTACTGTCTGAACTCAATTACCAAATATGGTGTGGTAATTATGGAAAATGGGTAGGGAGTGTCTTATAATGTGTTGAAAGGGCCGCACAGTCCGGAAAGCGGCCTGGAGCGTGACGGCGTTTGGATAGTGGAGGTGGGCTGGTGGGGCCGGGTCCCTTGGGGCGGGGAGGGTTCTCACCTGCCCCCTCTGGGGGCGCCCCTAGTGAAAACAGCCTGGCACAGAGTACAACAGCCTGGTTGCACTTATGTTCTTGAATCAGGATGAAGTGCATATTTAGAGCCAGACCCTTTATTCTTCCTGTCCAGTGTCTTGCGTGTCACTTTTGTCTTAACAAAAGAGCTAAGTTATGTTGATTCATCCTAAATGACACATCTCCTGCTTTGTTTTTTTTTTTTTTTTTTTTGCTTTTTGGGTCACACCCAGCGATGCTCAGGGGTTACTCCTGGCTTTGCACTCAGGAATTACTCCTGGCGGTGCTTGGGGGACCATATGGGATGCCGGGGATCGAACCCGGGTCGGCCGCGTGCAAGGCAAACGCCCTACCCGCTGTGCTATCGCTCCAGCCCCAGACACATCTCCTGCTTTGTACCTACCTCTCCATTCCTGGTTTCTAACTGAGGATGAAATCACTTCCTGCATGGACTATTGCAACAGTCTTACAATCTTATCACTTCCTTTGTCTTCTTTCAGCCATTTTACTATTTGCAGTTCACTATGTACACAGACATGTTTGCTTTAACAGTGTCTTCCAAACTCACAGCAATTTTTGTCAGTTATAATTTTTCCTAGAAACTGGTATTTCTTATAGTATTTAGTTTAACACTATTCATGTAACTTGTAGACCAGGGATTTTTAATTAATTGGAAGTTAAGCCATGAGAAATGCATTTGTCATGGGTCCTATAAGGCGTGCATATCTCTGTCGAAATTCTAATCTGTGTACATGGGAGTGTATAATTGTGAAACTTTATCAAGCCACATATTTACAATATATGTACTTTCCAATATCTATATTGTACTTCAATAAAGAGTCTAAAAAATTAATCGGTAGTAAAATGTATCTTAAGGAAGTGTTACTATTTCTAGAAATTTAAGAAAGCTCTATATAAAGACTCAATATTTTTTCACAATGTAACATATACCAGTGCACTATAACTAATCTTAAAGTGTGACAATTATTAATACTTTCTGAAAAATATGGAAGAGAAAATAAGCAGAAATGGTTTTGGTAAACTATAATCAATGTAGTCTAGAAATGCTTTTGTCAAATTTTTTTACAAATTTAATACTCTTCAATATTATAAACTTTTTGGAGTTTTTAAAAAATTAAATTTTTTTACCTTAAAATATGGTCTGTAATTCACTATGTATCTGCATGCTTATATATCCCTACTGCATATGTAATTTCCCTTCTATGTATATTAAACATACTCAAAGAAATCCAGGTGGATACCATTCACTACTTCATTATGGATTCATTAGTAGGGCCCAAACTACTAAAAAAAATATTGTACTCGATTTCATTGTAATCAATATGTTCTATATATATGGCTGACCATTACTGATACAAAAAAAGAGAAAAGAAATGAAATGAACTTTGGGGGCCTTGCCTAGCGGTATTCAAGGGGCTCTGCAGTGCTAGGGATAGAACCTAGAACTTCACACAGGCCAAACTCTTGCCTTGGCCTCTGACTGCTGTTTTGTGATTGTTTTTCTCCGACAAATGAAAGCATTTTAGCTATGCAATTTAGGGGCAATGAAGAGGGCCTTTCCAGCAATGTTAGAGATACAACATTCAAATTCCTTGAGATTCTAGACAATTGCATGAACATCGAGAAAAGGATGAGAGAAGAAAATCATCATCCCATGCATTCATTCAATCAAGGGTGTTACTATTCCTTTAGACAGTCAAATAGAGCTTGGATACAAAACAAGCTGGTTCCAAAGGCTTTGCCCTTTTATTCTTTTCCTTAAATTTTTTTTCCCTTAATTTTTTTCCCCCTTTGAGGCACTGTGGTTTATAATACTGTTAGTGATAAGGTTTCAAGCATAACACATTCCAGTACCACACCTTCCACCAGAGTGTCCACTTTGCTTCACTATTGTCCCATTGTCCCTCCACACCTCCCTCCCCTGTGGTAAGCTCAGTTCTCAGTTTCGATTGCTTTGGGGCATTTTTATACCCCTAATTTGTATGAGAGATCATTCATATCTGATCCTTTTCTTCTAACTTCTTTCAGCATGAGACTCTCCAGATTCACCCATGATGCAGAAAACTGCATGTCATTTTTTCTTAAAGCCAAGGAGTACTCCCTTGTATGTATGTACCATAGATTCTTTATTCAATCTCTTGTTCTTTGACACTTAGATTTTATGCCATCTGTTTCATGGCATGCTTGAATTTACTGCCAAGCTATTTAAAAGCAAGTTACCAAACTCCAGGATAAGTGTCTCCACTTTATAGTTAGCTTTGTAAATATCTATATAAATATATTCTGCTATACTCTAAGCTTTGTAGACAAAACCACCACAAACACAGTTATCTTCATAGTCTAACAGAAACAGGCACAATAAATTAGTATGTTAACATAACAGTTGGAATTCCTTCTAGGAATTGCAATTCCTAGAGAACACTCTTTTCTAGAGAAATCTAATAAACATAATTTTTCCACTAAAAAGAAGTTTATCACCTCCAAATATAATTGAGGAGAAAGATAATCTGAATTGAGAAGGAAAACACAACACTACAAAATATGGAGTGACTGCAATTTAAAATCAGGCATAAAACAGACATTTGATTGATTTTTTCAAACAAAATATATGCACAAAAAGACACATAATGCAGGTTATAATTGAATTCTGAACATTAAGAATAAAGAAAGAGTAGAATGGTAAAGGAGTTAAGGTGTTTGACTTGAATGCAGCTCTCAACAAAATGGGAATAAAAGAAATAAACTTCAATATACCAAGGGTCATTTACAACAAATCCATAGGTAATATCATAATCAGTATTGACAAAGAAACATTTTTCTTATGAGAATAGGTATAAGCAAAGATGTCCACTCTCAACACTTTTATTTAACATAATATAGAAATTCTAGTCAATTAGAAAAATAAATTCAAATTTAAAAAGAAATAGTGAAATTATAATTATTTACAGATGTCATAATATACATAGAAAATCCTGTAAACAACACTAAATAATTGTTATTAATAATATAACAATATTGTAAGGTGCCAGGCAACAAAATAACCATATTGGGCCAGAGAGATAGCACAGTGGGTAAGGCACTTGCCCTACACACGGCCGACAAGGAGTTCCATCCCCAACATCCCTTAAGGTAACCAAGCACTGCCATGAGTAATTCTTGAGTTTGAGCCAGTACTAGCCCTTGAGCTCTACTGGGTGTGGCCCCCAAACAAAAACAAACATAATAAGTAAATATATTAAAAAGTCTTGTATTTCAACATGCAAGCAGAAAACTAATATAGAAATAACAACACAGTTCTCTTCGTAACATTTACTTAACTTTTATTATTATGGATTAGGTAACATGACTACATTGTTGCTAATGTTCATGGGTTTGATATACGCAGTTGAATATCACACTTAAAATTAAGTTCTGGGTCAGAAATTGTACGGGGCATTTGCCTTAAAATACACTCAACCTGTATTTGATGCCCAGGACTACATGGGCATCAATCATCTATCAGTAGTGATCACTGAGTACAAAGTATGGAGTAAGCCCCTAAACCAATCTATCTAAATAAATGGAATTAAGTTCCTAGGAGTAAACTTAACGAAGATGGTGAAAGACTTGTGCATTAGACATACTAGGTGCTGTTAAAAGCAACGTAAGATACAGGAAATGGAGAGATATCTGATGCTCCTGGATAGGATAAATTAATATTTTTTAAATGCCCGTCTGACCCAAAGCAGTATGCAGATGCAATTCAATACATATTAAAATAATAATGGCATTCATCAAGGAAGAAGAAACATTGTTGCTGAATTTTGTATCAAATCACAAAAAGTTTAAATAGTCAAAGCAATCCTGAAGAAAGAATGGACCCATTAAGTTCCCTGAGTTCAAACTATAATACAAAACTATGTAACCAAAGCAGCATGTTCTTATGACAAAAATAGATAAATACACCAATGGAGAAAATTAGGAGTCCATAATTAAAGTCTCATATATTTAGATAGTTAATTTAGGATCGAGGAAATTCTCTTCAATAAATGATTCTGGTAAAAATGTATAGCCACATGCAAAATAATAAAACCAGGTCACAGTCTCACACCATGCACAAAAAGTAATCAAAATAGATTAAGAATTTGGATATTAGACTAAAAACTATAGAAAGTATATGGGAGAAAATAAAAGCAAAAAGCTCTATAGTAGTAAGTTCTGTAAAGATCATCGAAGTGCTTTACCTGCTAATTTTTATTATTAACGATCTCTTTTATCAATCCTTTCTCACAGTTACAATTATAAATTTGTGAATAATATGTATACACACAGAGAGAAAATTTAGATAGGGAAATCAAGATAAAGATACAGATACAGAGGGAAATACCGAGTTCTAGGCTAATCCAAACCTGTTTTATTTCAAATTCAACATGTTGTAAAAGGAAATTAGTCTCTTGCACAAACTATATATTGCTCTCCTAACTCAAATCTACTTTAGCTCCAGCAATCCCTTACCCTACAGTTGGCACCAGAACCATGATGTACAACATAAAATTATAAGCTGTATGAAGACACTCTTTCTTCCACCTCTTCATCCACTCAGTAAGTGAGTACTGCAACAGTACCCTAGAATATTTCTTGAGTATCAGTTGATTCCATTTTACACTGGTCGCCATGTCTAGATCAGTATTTATCAATATTTTTTACAATGTGGCTGCCATCCTTTGTAACTTTCCTGTGCCTCTCTGTTCTGCTGGTAGTCTGGTTTACAGGATTCTCATCATATGTCTCCCAGATGAGAAACACTGGCCAAAAGAATTTGTTGTGGTTCCTAATGGCCGCAGCTACAGTCTCATTATGTTTCTCACCATATTTCATGGGAAGCCATGCTTTCCTTAGGCTAATCACAAAAGCTAATTGAGACATGAGATGTCAGAGGGCCAGTTCCTTCCTGCGGAATCCTAGAATGCTTTACCAGAGACCCGGGGACATACAGTTGATTTGACCCAGGCTTCTTCAAAACCGAGTTACAGTTTGAGACGCTTCCTAATTTTACCTTCTGTCACTCTTTTCAAAGGCATCAAAGCTAGAACTCTGCTGAATGCTCTAGCTTCTATCCTTAAATGCTTCCCTTTATTCTTCAAAGGCATTTTTTCCAATACATGTGTTACCTATTTAATTCTATCTTGGTATCTGCTTCATGGAAAAACTGAGCTCACACTGTTATAAATATAAAAATGCGATTATATTAATCTGAACTATTGTCAAAATCTCCCACCTATCCCTCACCGTACTCCAACCTTATTTATTCTCCAATTTCCCCCTTTGATATATTCCTCTTAGGGAAATCAAAACAATTTTCCAGAATTTTAAAGTACTTTAAATACCAGAAATGTGAATTACTTATGTTGAACTATAAAACTGAACTCAATATCAGGCATCCTAAAATCCACCTCCCCACCTCCCACCAACTAACCTGTGTTACTGTAAGCTTCAGTACTGTCTACTTCACCTCATCTTTTCTAGTCCTTGTTCCTATGCACATAGTTACAATTTCTTTCTTTCATGGTGAAGTGATATTACAGGAGTCAAGGCCATGCCTTGCCCATGATCTACCCTAGTTCAATCTGGGAACCACATACGGCCAGTCACCACCAGGTATGGTCATTGCTAAGTGTGACCCCCAAACCAAAAAGACAACAACAATAACAAAAGAAATGCCTTCTTTCTGGTTTTATCATTTGTTTGTCCTCAACATTTGCTGTTGTCGTTACCTTCCTATATGTTTTTAGTCTGCAAGTTCTTCAAATACTGTTTTATATATATATATATATATATATATATATATATATACATAGAGAGAGTAAGAAAGCTTCTGGGGAAAAGTTTCAATAGTTTTTGAATAAATTATAATTTTTAAATTATTTTTAATATTTTTATTAGTATTTTTTGCTTTTGGGGTCACACCCAGAGATGTACAGGGGTTACTCCTGGCTCTGCACTCAGGAATCACTCCTGGCGGTGCTCAGGGGACCATATGGGATGCTGAGAATCGAACTCAGGTCGGCTGCGTGCAAGGCAAACGCCCTACCCGCTGTGCTATCGCTCCAGCCCCCGATCATTTTTAAAATGAAAAAATTCTGGGGCTGGATAGATGGTAGAGCTGGTGGGGAGCTTGCCGTGTACACGGTTGACTCAGGTTTGATCCCCAGCTCCCCAAGCTCTGCCAGGAGTGATCCCTAAGCACAGAGCTAAGAGTAAGCCATGAGTACAGTTGGGTGTGGCACAAATTAACACACACACACAAAATGAAAACGTTCTAAGTTTTTTTAAAGTTGACAAGGCCCAACATTTTATTTAAATATTTCATGCATTTAGAATTGATATGGGCTATTATATAAGATGGTGATCTAACATTTACTTTATTTTTGATAAATTATTTTGCATGTGCCAGTTAATTTTTATATGAATATAAATTAAATGCCTATTTGAAAAATATTATATTGGGATTTACAAATTTAGCAAATTATCCACAAACATACACTCATACGTACCATATATACACAAACAGAATTTTTTGTACACATATTTATAAAAATGTTCAGCCCAAACAAAATTATGGTACTCAAACATAAATATGAATATCACTCTACAGTTACACAATGAGACCAAATTTTTAGTTCTGCATTAAAAAAAAAAGCAAAATCAAAAAAATTGCCAATAAGATCCTTTCCAATGATTCGCACTGAAAACATCTTAGTTGTCCCTTGATTCATAAAGTAAAATCAGTGCACTTGGAAGGGAAAATAAGTAATCCTTTCAGATACTATTTCTTGATTTTATTAAAGGAAGGAAAAAAAAGTGTCATTTAGGGAAAGTCAGTACAAATGCAGCATATTTAGAACACATTCAGTATTATAATAAAGTGTTAGGGGATTAGTTTAATCATGAAATCTGTCATGCTTCGAATTAGAAAGGAGGTCAAAGGGAATCATAGCTACTAATCAAGATATAAGCTGCCTTGGAGAAATTAAGGATAGGACAATGAGGTGGTTTGTTAATTATTTTCTCTGATTAGGTTACTATTTCGCCACATGGACATTTAAATATTAATCAGAGATTTACTTTAGTACAGTATTATTCAAAAGGATAAAATGAGGGAAGAGTTCAAGTACAAGATAAACTGCTACTTAAAGTGGAAGATAAGAGTTCCTTGCTTACTAAACAGAGTATCTAGTAATTACTGAAGCTGATCGTAAATTTTATTATAGATTTAGTTCTGGTTATTTTATATGCAGGATTTTTTTTTCTTTTTGGGTCACACCTGGCCATGCACAGGGGTTACTCCTGGCTCTGCACTCAGGAATTACTCCTGGCGGTGCTCAGGGGACCACATGGGATGCTGGGGATCTGCTGTTCTATCGCTCAGCCCCTATGCTGGATTTTTATGTATGAAGTTAGTTCAGTACTTGAAGTTTGAAGCTCAGATTCTTATAAAAATCAGTTAATGTTCTCAGACCTTCTATTATTTCGAATATACTAGAAAAATGGTGTGTAGTGGTGGAAAAAGGTTATATTCTCAATAAAAATGACTGATTTTATATTAATTACATAGTAGTGTTCTAAACTATTATCGGTTTTTGTAAATGTTAAAAACAGATGCATTGCCATTAAGAGGACAATCACTAAATTTTTTATTTCAAAAGTTCAATTTTACCTCCAAATTCTTAAACGTGAGATATCTTTCAATATTAAAAATAAAAACTAAAGGAACCAGAGAGATAGTATAGTTGGCAGGGTATTTTCTTTGCACATGGCTAACCTGGTTTTGATCTCCAGGACCCCATACTGTTTGCTGAGCACTGCTGGGAGTGACCCCAGAGAATAGAGCCAGATGTGCCCACCACACTCCGCCAAAAATATTCACTATTAGTTAATACAGATTGTCAAGGGTCACTCCACTTAAATCTGAATAGTAAACAGAGTTAATTGTCCTTAGTCTAATCTCTACAAAGTATTTAAAATGTAACTGGTAGTTAAAAGGATTCACCACATTCTTCCTCAGATCATTTCTGAACTAGATAAAACTAGCAATTCTCAAACATGTAAATTTGCAATTTTAGTATGATGTACTGTTTTTGCAACTCTTGTATCAAAAAAAAACTTGAATAAAACTCTCTTGACCATATGGTATACAATATATGCTTAGGAATAACACACAGTGAAAAGATATAAAAGATCTACAAGGACAAAAGATATCTGTAGATATTTTGTTTTCATTTTATCATATTTTAGTAAATGATCATAATTTTTAAAAAGATGACTTTGAACTTTTGAAATCTTTGTAAAATTAATCTTCTATTAGAGGGTAAATTGAGATTTTAAAAAAACACAACTCCATTTGGAAATTCCAAAGGTGTATTTAAAATTTAAAAAAAAAAAAAGCATAGCATAAATGAATCCAAAAGACACAGTTTAAATGGAGATTAGAGACATCTCAAGCTAATGTTTTATTTGTGGTTAAGTAAACAAAGACATTAAGTGACTTGTCAAAGGTTCACCAACAAGTTAGCAGAAGAATCAGGTTTAGAAATCAGTAACTACATAAACTATTTACTGGCTAAAATCAGTACCTGCACCAAAACCAACATATTACAGATAAACCCAGCATAGAAAACATCCTCTAGACTGTAAAGACTATCAGTAAAGCCCTCTGAAAATAAAATTTCTCAGGAATAGCTCTTAGTGTTAAAAGTTGAATATATTCCAGTTTCTTTTAGAAATTTACATTATCACCTACATTACTAAGTAGAATTGAGAAATATCTATCTTGGTTTTCATTCATGTGCTACCAAATATAATCGGAGTGATTCCAAATCACAACATTGTAGAGCTAGACAAGTTGGGAGCTCAAACTGGCTTTCTCACTTTAGAATTTACTGTGTAAGACTGAGGGGTTACTTGTATAAAAGTAATTGATATAGCTTTAATTTTATTTTTAAATATTTATTTATTTTGGTATGGGGGCCCCACCTGGGATACTCAGATTTACCTTCCGGCTTAACTCAGGCTTACTCCTGGCAGTGCTGAGGAGACCATGAGGGATGCTGGGAATGGAACTTGGGTCAGACTGCACAAAGCAAACACCCTCCCCAGAGCTGTACTATTGCTTCAGCCCTCAGTTTATTTTTCAATTAAATAGCTAACAAGCAAACCATGAATACAATATTGACAAAGGGAAAGATAAATTGAATATCGACATATAAAACCATGTTTTGTAAAAAATAAAGGAAACTAACCTCAAAATGTAACATGCTTAATGGATGACTTATTTTGTAAATGAAAGCATCATGGGCTTCGGTATCAATCATACAATGCCAATAACAACAAAAAGTTGCAGATCCCCAAAGATGTTATCTATATGTGTATGATTTTGTACATGTGCATATATGTAGGTATAGATATGGATATGGGTACATAAATATGTGCAATATAAAAGAGATTATAAAGATAATACAAAGAGCTGTTGAAATACATATCATTTTACATAATGAATGAAAGACTGACAATATTCTCCTAGTGATGACAATAATAGCATTTGGTATTTCAAAAGCATAACACCTTCTAATATAAAAGGTAAGGTTGTATGTTCTAGGGCTGGAGCGATAGCACAGCGGGTAGAGTGTTTGCCTTGCACTCGGCCGACCCAGGTTCGAATCTCAACATCCCATATGGTTCCCTGAGCATCGCCAGGAGTAATTTCCGAGTGCATGAGCCAGGAGTAATCCCTGAACATCCCTGGGTGTGACCGAAAAGGAAAAAAAAAAGTTGTATGTTCCATTGCTTTGTTTCTGATGCAAATTTTACAACTTTTAAGATTATGGAAGAAACTTTAGCAAATGTGTGTGTGTGTTGTTGTGGGTGTGTCTTTATTTAGCATAATGTTTTCATAATTCATTCATGTAATTTGCTTTGTTTCTTTGTTCCTCTTTTTGAATTGATCTTCTGTAGTCTACTTGATCCATTCATTGACTGACAGAAATTTAGATTGTTCTAATTTTGTGTAACACATTCGAATAGCCATAATTTATAAAATGGACATTGATATATACAAATATTTTGTATGAGTCATGTATTTTAAATTCTCTTAGGCACATACCTAGGAGTAAACAACTGCTGGATCATATGGTAATTTTATTTTTCTGAGAAATTGCCAATATTTTCCCAAAGCAGCTGATATTTTACATTCCACCCATCAACGAATGTAAATTTTCATTTTGAAATAATACCCTTGCCACACTTGTTGTGATATGTCTTTTATTTTAGCCCTCTTATTTGGTATTGAGTCTTATTTGTTTTTATAAAATGTATTTCCCTAATAACTAATAATGAACATCTTCCATATGCTTTATTAGCTATTTGTATAGCTTCTTTGTAGCAACACTATTGTAATTCCTTTGTCCACTTGTAATTGGGTTATACAACAAAACAATGTTGCAGTAGAAGGTTTTATTTTTCTATTCTGAATACTAGACTCTTGTCAGATATATTACTTGCAAATATTATCTTTCATTTTAAGGGTTTTGTTTTCAATCTCCTGATAATGTACTTGGTACACAAACGTTTTAAGTTTTGGTGAAGTTCAGTTTTTAAAATTTTATTTACTGTTTTGTTTACATTTTTGCTTCTAGTGTTGCTTTTAGTATCATACTTAAGAAACTATAGTCTGATCTATCATGAAGATGTAAGTTTTCATCAAAGTGCCTTCTAATTAGTCACAGTTAAGCCACTGAAAACTAATTTTTTAAAATTTATCTTAATGTGGGGCTGGAGCAATAGCACAGCGGGTAGGGCGTTTGCCTTGCACGCGGCTGACCCGGGTTCGATTCCCAGCATCCCATATGGTCCCCTGAGCACCGCCAGGAGTAATTCCTGAGTGCCGAGCCAGGAGTAACCCCTGTGCATTGCCAGGTGTGACCCAAAAAGCAAAATAAATAAATAAATAAATAAATAAATAAAATTTATCTTAATGAGACAAAAGCCACAAGTGTTGATACAATTCTGGAGTTGAAACTGCTTAGGTAACAAATTTTCAATATTAAAACCAAGAAGTATAAAAAAATTAATATGAAAATTGTTATATCTGGTCATTGGGTTAGTTAAGTCCTTGTCAAAGAATTGATTAAACTGTTGCTAGCTGAACCTTCTGTGTTACTGTTTCTGTTTATTGAGTTTAGATAAACCTATGAGTCAATTCCTATGGTGGGGTGACACACTAGTTGATCATATGATACATGTTTTATTTGGCTTCTCTCTTTAAAAAAAAAAATGGGATGGGGGAGCAGGGAGTCACCAAAGCAGAGTTCAGGAGGCCCAGGAGCCATCCTGGTAATTCTTGGCCAACTGGGCCAGGGGTTCAGGGCAAGAGCCAGAAAAGTCAGTGGTGCAGCTTCTGTTGTCAGGGCTTACCCAGGAAACCCAGGGGATTCACAGAACTCTCCAGGGTTGCATCACTTAGTGCTCAGTGGACCTTGTGGTGCTTGAGGTCAAACTCAGGTCTGCCACATGCAAGGCAAACACCTTAACCCCTGAATAATCACTCTGGCCCCTAGTCTGTCCATTCTTTTCCATTAATCTATGTATTTTTCTTATGTCTATTGTGTAGTCTCTTGCGGGGGCAAAGGTGGTCCATACCTGGCAGTGTTCAGAGGCTCTTCCTGACTGTACTCCGGGGTCACTCCTAGTGGTACTCTGGGGACCATATGCTGTGCCAAGGACCACACTGCAGCTGGCCACAGACAAGACATCATCGTAAGCCTGTACTTTCTGGCCTGTGAAGTCCAAGTTATTGACTCTGTAGTAAGCTTTGATGTCAGGAAATATGCATCTTCCAATATGTTCTTCCATTTTATCCAACTCTGATTGGTCTATGCTGGGCCTCTTAAAGTCCCACACAAACATTACATATATATATATATATATATATATATATATATAGCACAACTTTAAAAATTAACAGCTGGTTTATTTTTTTTACAAATTTCTTAAATCAGTACATCAATCTGAGGAGTACCCTTAGATTAACAATGCTGTCTTCCAATCAATAAACATGGAATATCTTGGAGTGTAGGTTTTCAAGTACTTGTTCTTTGCCTACCAAGATGATTACATGATTTGTGTTTTAATTATTCATGAATGTGTTAACAGAATACTGAACTGCCTTTCACTGTATATCACTGTATCACTGTCATCCTGTTGTTTATCCATTTGCTCAAGCAGGCACCAGTAATGTCTCCATTGTGAGACTCGCTACTGTTTTTGGCATATAGAATATGCCCCGGGTAGCTTGCCAGGCTCTGCTGTGCGGGTGGGATACTCTTGGTAGCTTGCCGGGCTCTCCAAGAGGGCCGGAGGAATCGAACCCAGTTCAGCCTCGTGCAAGGTAAACGCCCTACCTGCTGTGCTATCATTCCAGCCCAATTTGCCTTTAAAATTCTGAACCGAATCCCACTTAACTGTCACTGTCATCCCGTTGTTTATCGATTTGTTCGAGCGGGCACCAGTAACATCTCTCATTGAAAGACTTGTTATTACTGTTTTTGGCATATCCAATACACACGGGTAGCTTGCCAGGCTCTGCTGTGCGGGCTGCATACTCTCAGTAGCTTGCCGGGGCAGAGGAATCGAACACGGGTCGGCCGTGTGAAAGGCGAATGCCCAACCACTGTGCTATCGCTCCAGTTCCCCACTTAACTATATAAGGAATAATAATTGTATAAAAGGTGCCAACTTCCATAGTGCTCATCGGGCCACCTGCAAGAACTCCTCCACTAACTTTTATTTTCCTTACTATTTTATGTTAGTATCTTTTTGAAAATCTTTGCATCCATACTTATAAAATTGTAGTTTGATGTTTTCCTAGTGCTCTCTTTGATTTTGGTATTAATTTAATTTTGAGGTACTACAGTAAATTTGGAAGTATGTGCCCTACTCTTCCATTTTTGTAACAGCTCTCAAAGGATTTGTGTTGACTCTTCTTAAAACATTTGTTAAATATATCACTTGAAGCCAATTAGTGTTGGGTTTTTCACTATGGGAAGGACATTCAAAATGTAGTTTATTATATCTTTACTCAAATTTATTATTTCATCTTAGGAGTTTCAAATAATTTGTGTATTTCTAGGGATTTTCCATTTAATCAATATTAAATTTATTGTCATATAAATGTGTATAGTGTAGTCTAAGTAATGTTCCCTCTCTTGTTAACTTGACATAAATTAATAGAAGTTCACAGAGTGGACATGAGCTTTGAATAATATATTCCAAAATAAACATAATCAGAAAAATAAGACCATTAAGATAAACCTGATTTATAAGCAATGGATATTGGAAAAATATATGTTGGGAAAGAAGTTTATGCTCCAATTACATCATAAGCTTTCCCATTTTTTCCACAGTTGTGTATTGGTTCTGATTTGCGATATAATTTAAGAATTGTATATGGTTCCCAAATTGTTTTTTCCTTCCAGTAGGAAAGCTTAAACATTTTTAAATGTATATAGTTAAAGCCTCTATTGCTGTCTATGATATTAATAGTACAATAGCACACTTTTAAGTGTCTATACATATTTTGAAAAAATGTATAGCAAAGTTATACCCCTGGAGCAATATCAAGGGCATATAGGATTAATTTTAAAACTGCTTTAGCATATAATAGAATCATAATATTTTAATAAAAAATTTCTAAGTAGCCCTATGAAAAACTGAATCAGAGTGAAAAAGAGCTGGAGATTCTTCAGGACTATCATAAAATGAAAATATATAGAAGAAAGATCAATAAGCTACTGGGGAAAGTACAGATCTGATAATAGGAATTAAGATGTAATAAAGATTTTCTGCCTGAATTTATAATGATTCCTATAACTTAGTTACAGGAAGCAATGCTGTCCTTTTCTCTCAGTGATGTATTAAATGTACGGCATACTGATGTATGGTGTATGAGATTTAAACCTCTAATTTCTCTATGTCCACAACTTAGTATTTCTTCCGTAAATAAATAAATAAGTAAATAAATAAATGTGATGTAAAATGCAAAATAAAGCCAAAAACGTTTTAGCAAAATGCAAATAGAAACAGATTTGGGGAGGCTTGGTTTTGGTTTTGGGTGACACCCAGTATTGCTCAGGGATCAATCCTGGTGGTCTCTCGGACCTATACAGTGCTGGGGATTGGACCAAGATCAGCTACATGCAAGACAAGTGCCTTTCCCTCTGTTCTATCCCTCTTGCAGTCAGTTCCACAAACACATTTATTTTTGCCATTATGTCATCAAGAACGTTTGAATAACTTTAAACTAAAAACAAATACACGCCTGGATTCTCAGTCATCGAATCCTTCTCATAAACACATAATTTATATAACCAGTCAAAATCTATTGGGGACCAAGCAAAGGGTCATAAATCCTAACTAAACTATTCTTAATCATAGGTCACTGACTATCAAGATGAACATTTTCTTTGACAAAAACTGGATTTGGTTTACATGATAAAATTTTAAAACTAGGAAGCTATGTTTGATTTTCCTAAAAATTGCAAGTCCTTGGTCCACAGTTGGAAGCCTGCCTTAAGTGCTGGGGGAGAGGACAGTGGGATAAAGGACCACTGTGACAATGATGGTTGGAAGGGATCGCTCTGGACGGGAAATGTGTGCTGAGAGTGGGTAAAGGACCAAACATGACGGCCTCTCAGTATCTGTATTGCAAACCATAATGCCAAAAAGTGGAAAGAGTAAGAAGAAAAGTGCCTACCATCGAGGCAGGAGGTGGTGGGAGGTTGAGAGGGTGGGCAGGAGGGAAGCTGGGGACATTGGTGGTGGGAAATGTACACTGGTGGATGGATGGGTTATAGAGCACTGTTTGACTGAAACCTAGTCATGAACGCTTTTTAACTGTATCTCATGGTGATTCAATTTAAAAAATTAATGAAAAATATTAAATAAAAATTGCAATTCTTATTATCACAGCATTTTGTACTAGTTATCTGAGACATAGAATACCTACCTTTACTTATTAACTACTTACATAGAGTAACCTTTGATTATGTGCTAATGTAGTATAATTTCTCTATATAACATTTTTATTATGTCTTTTTCCAGTCTTTTCATTGCAGCACATTAGTCCTTTAGATTTTCATGGAACAAAGGCCAGATATTGTACCAATATTTTCATAAAAATCAGTCATAAGGATCCGAGAGATAGTGCAGTGGGTTGTACACTCGCCTTGCACATGCCCATCTCAAGTAACGTTCCTGGCATCCCCTACTCACGGAGCCAGGAGTCAGCCCAAGCACTGTGGGGTGTGATCCTCCAAACAAAAGCAAACAAAAATCAATTTGTATTTGTGAATTTTCAGGGAAGGTATAGCTTCTTAAAATTAAGCGGTAAGAACTGGTACAGCAGTCTTTAAGAATTCTACCATTTGAGAATAAACTCTTAACATTATGCGATGAGGAATTCTGGTGTAGCCTTCCCCCAAAAACTAAGAGACTGAAAAATGTTCCAAGAAAAACGACAGCAACATCAATTTTTCATTGAGTCAGTAACTAAAAGTTGAAGGTTGGGAGAAACATCACTGTATCACTGTCATCCCGTTTTCATCCATTTGCTCAAGTGGGTGCTAGTAATGTCTCCATTCATCCTAGCCCTGAGATTTTAGCAGCCTCTCTTTACTCGTCCTTCCCAAAGGTGACGCATTGGAGGCTCCTTCAGGGTCAGGGCAATGAGACCCATCATTGTTACTGTTTTTGGGATATTGAATACTGGCCACAGAGAGCTTGCCAGGCTCTGCTGTATGGGCAGGATATTATGAGAGAAACATAATAAAAAATAAACAAAAAGAATTCTCACGTTTTGAAGGTAACATAACATCAATAAAGTTGAAAAGAATAACGTTAACACATATTCAGGAAGCTACTAGAGCTCTGCCAATGGGGATCAGGAAAAGTTCATGACAAAAAAAGCAAAAGAATTGGAGAATAATGGTGACTAGAATGAAATTTTTCAGATATCACCATTAAGTTACAAAGTTCCAGGGCCTGATGGTTTCACTAGTGAATTCTACTAAAACTTTAAAAATAACCAATAGTCTATTCCTAAAAAATTCTTTCAAAAGTCCTGAAGGAGAATAAATGCTTTCAAATACCTAACAATACTAATATTACCTTTATACCAAAGAAGAAAGAAAATTATCAAAAAAGAAAATTACAAACTAATATCTATTAAATATCATCACTGTCTTCACTGTCATCCCATTGCTCATCGATTGCTTGAGCAGGCACCAGTAACGTCTCCATTCATCCCTGTCATGTGATAGTGTAACCCAATGGCATCTGCTCGCTCCAGGAACACGAAGAGCATGTTATTGTTACTGTTTTTGGCATATCGAATACATCATCACGGGTAGCTTGCCAGGCTCTTCCATGCAAGCAGGATATCCTCGGTTGTTTGCCAGGCTCTCAGAGAGGTATGGAAAATGAGTAGGGAGTGTCTTATGATGTGTCTCTTGCAGCCGTGAGGTCCAGGAATATGTTAACTCCTATGTGAAGCTGGGCCCGAGCATGTGGGAAGCAGCCTGAAGTGTGGTGGTGGTTGGGTTGTGGAGGTTGGCTGTCAATGTGGCTCACATACAATAAAGAAAGAAAATCATTTTTGTAGACTATACATAAGAAACGGACTGGAGCGATAGCATAGCAGGTAGGGCATTTGCCTTGCACTCGGCCAAGCAGGGTTCGATTACTCCATCCCTCTCGGAGAGTCTGGTAAGCTACGGAGAGTATCCCGCCTGCCTGCACAGCAGAGCCTGGCAAGCTACCTGTGGTATGCATATTTGATATGCCAAAAACAGTAACAACACGTCTCACAATGGAGACATTACTGGTGCCCGCTCAAGCAAATCGATGAACAATGGGATGGCAGTGCTAGATAAGAAACAAACTCTAAGAGAAGAAATTAAGTAAACATTCCTTTTAGGCACTGTGGTTCTGAAAAATGTTACCCAGAAATAAATAAATAAAATGAAAAAATTCCTAATTATAATTTCTTCAAAAGGGATTACGTATTTAGACATAAATGTATAATATGTTAAAGACATACAATAAAAACTACAATGCACTTCTCTAAGAGAAACAAAACTTAATCAGAAAGATGCATGAGTTATTATTATATAAATGGCCATTTTAACATAAATTGATTTATAAATTATGTGCAATGCCTATCAATATCCTACTGTATTTGTCAAGGAAATAAAGCAAACATTATTGAAATTTGTATGGAGCCACAAAGACAATGAATATCTAAAGCAATACTTTACTTTTGTTTTCAATTTGTTTGGGTTTGAAAGAAATAATGCTAAGCAAAGGAAGTCAGAAGAAAGACTAGGTTGTTTATATGTGAAAAATGCAAGAGAAGAGAAAAAAAACTAAAATAAAATAAACCTTTAGGTAACCACATAACTGGGCTTATTTGAGATTTCAGAGCTGATGGAAGCAAAAGGTATAAGGGTTCTAAAAGACTGTGGTGGTGCATTATTAATGTTCTGTTAGCAAGTATGGTGTAATAACATACCCGGAAAAGGTTTGAATTCCAAAACCATATGCAGTGTTGTAAATTAAGACAATTTCAATAAAAATAAATTAAAATAAAGTATGTTTTACTGTAAAGTTTTATTTATGTGAATAATTTTCTGTATTTCCTAAATGTTCTGCATAAATATTTGATTACAGAAGTTAAAATATTAAGCTACCTACTCCTGAGGAGAGTAAATCCTGTAGGCTACAGTAATCTTCCCTATTAGTACCTCAGAATACATTTAAGAACAATCTTCTATCCTCGATGACCCAAATAAAATAATAATTGCATATGTCATGACATGGGAGCATTGCAAATGGAAATTTCAGAGATATCCAACTTTATTAAAATCACAATGTTTCTATGTTGGTTTGTGTATTGCTCACTTCAAGGAAAGAGGGTGTTAAAAAAAAAAAGAGGGTGAGAGAAATAGGAGGGCACTATTTGTTCTTTAAATGTTAAAAATATTATGAGTGAGTCAGTTTAAAAAGCACAAGTAAGGAAGCATTAATTCATTCCATAGTCTCTGCTCCACTCCAAAATCTCTGCCTCTTCTCCTATGATATGTCTTTAATTGTTTTTCAATTTTTATTTGATAACAAATACGAGCTTACTTCTTACTGGATCATAAATTACTCACAGACTTACACCATATTTTATGAAAACTACGTATTTTTCCATGACACTGAAAACAGTTCCATGCTCATAGCTGCAGGTCATTATATACAATCAATTGAACTAAATATTGTGATTTCTTCTTTTTTAAAGTAGATGTTTATTGCTAACCTGAAATGTATTTTTTCTTTGATTCTATGTTTTAGTGCATATTTATTTCTACATACTGAGTTAATGATGTCATTCAAAATTTGGCCCTTCCAAACATAACATTTTACAGCTATTCATTCATTCAAAAAGAATTAATGACCACTTTTTATGTTCTAGACACTAATCTAGGTAATAATTTCAAGGATTAATATGTCATAGCACTTGGACCTGATAAAATTATTTCTAAATACACATGATTCATATTATTTTAAATCAAAATCTTTATTTATTATGTTCAATAAAAACAAATTTAATCTCTAGTCAGTAGCAGTATTCTCAATGGTCACAAATTAAAGCCCAAATTATGCAACTATAATAAAAGCCCTCATTAATGTTCATCTCATTATTTTAGGCAATAAAAATGACAAATTTTCACTTATCACATAATTTTTTTCTTAGTCTCCTAAGTTGTCAGCCTTGTATATGTGTGGGTATGTGTGTGTTGAGAGGGAAATTGCTTTTCTTCACTCTATCGTGAAAAAAAAATCATGAGTTTATTATACTTTTGTTTCACACTGTCTGCTAGCTCACAATACATGATCATGTCATTATTACACTCTCTTTTTTTGCAGGATGATTTGATGTTGTAGACAGCTCATCCCAACATTTTATTTTTCATCAAAATAGATTCAGTGGATCACATAAACTCAAAGCTTATAGTAATGGAAGAGTCTTAAATATGAACATATAGCTATCAACATAATGCTGTTCAGAGGCCTCTAAATTTAAAAAGAGATAATACAATGTGGGGCGTACCAAGAAAAGAAAAACAATATAAAAGACTATCACCAATTGTTTGGGAAAAAGTTTTGAACACTTGTTTTAGAGACGAATCACAACAAAAACACAATCAGACTAAATGAACTTTACAAATGCAGCAAAAATGTTTATTTTCATTAACTTGTGAATTATATCAGTCACAGTCATCCCGTTGCTCATTGATTTGCTCGAGCGGGCACCAGTAACATTTCATTGTGAGACTTATTATTACTATTTTGGGCATATCCAATACGCCACGGGTATCTTGCCAGTCTCTGCCTCGGTCCCGATACTCTCGGTAACTTGCTGGGCTCTCCGAGAGGGGCGGAGGAATCGAACCCGGGTAGGCCAAGTGCAAGGCCAATGCCCAACCGCTGTGCTATCGCTCCAGCCGTGAAGTATATAAGCTTACTAAATGTGCTTCAACGGATAAAAACCACTGTGATTCAGAATGTCATTAAAGAATACAGATGTAGAAAGAGAAACAGAGATATTCAGGTATGTAGACATGTAGGTATTATAGAATATTAATCTTCATGTGAAACATGAGCTTGAATTGTTTGTTTTGGTTTGGGGGCCACCCTCGATGGTGCTCTCGGCTTACTACTGGCTCTTCCCCAGAGATCACTCCTGGCTCTTCCTCGGGGAATCGTTCCTGGTGGTGGGCAAATGTATGTGGTGCCTAGGATCGAACCAGATGATCTCTCCAGCCTATGTGTTGTTCAAGGATAAAGAGAGTCATATGAAAATTTTAATACTCTGAGACAAGACTAATTTCATGGTCTGCTGCTAAAAGCTCCAGTTTGGAGGGCTGCTCCACCCGCAGGAAGTAGGGGAAAGGTGAATCTAGCGAAGTTGCAAACGCCAAGAATGGACAGTCATCGATTTCCTAAAGCTTTAAGTCCATTTGGCTTCTTTCCCGCAAAAGGAGACACATTGCATAAGGTTGTTTCAAAAAATACACGATATAAATGATGTTAAAAAGCTTATGAAACTGGAGCTGGAGAGACAGTACAGAGCTACAGCACGAGCCTTGCAGACAGCCAAGCCGGGTTAGATTCCCGACACCCCAAATGGTCCCCCCAGACCTACCAGAAGTGGCGCCCGAGCACAGAGCCAAAAGTAACTCCTGAGCATTACCAGGTATAGCCCAAAAACCAAAACCAAAACTTAAGCAAACAAAGACTTATGAATTGCTTTAAGTAGTTTGGTAAAATCGGTTTTGTTAGGAATACCGGTAGAAGGGGGTTTACTTACAAACTGAATGAATAAATTTCCAATGTATGCAATAAAATTTCCAATAAGTTTCCAATGGATGTGATAAAATTCCAATGTAATGCTAGAATGTACATTTTATATGAAATGCTCTCTGCTTTAACTAGGTTTTCATTTTGCTTTTTAATTTTTTATTGTGTAGCTACTGGAGGACAGTAGATAAAAATCCTCTGTCCTACAGGTTTCTAGCTGGAGAGATAAATCTCCTGGGAAATAATTATCTAACCAGATAGGACTGTATCTAATCTCAGAGGCTAGGGAGGGTAATTTATAGTATCCCTCCCATCTACGTGGTAAGAATTCAGAAAGAAGAAAAAAAACAAGGTGGTGGGAACAATAGGAGAGATTGGATGGAGGAGGTGGCACTTCACTGAGACTTGAAATATTGGAATAATGTTAAGACACAAGAATTTCATCCCAGAATCTAAGTAAGAACTAGGCAGAGAACTCCTTTGAAAGGCAATTGCTCTCAGGATTCAGGGGGAAAATGGAATGAGGTCATAACAATACATGCTGGTACAAAAGATTGGACAGGAAAATTAGCACTATCCTGGAACAAATCTTGCCTAGAGGATCACTGATACCAGACTCAAGAAATGGACACAAAAGCTCATTGTTTAACTGCTGCTTTGTTTCTAGTCTGGTTCTTCCAGTTCTGTTTCTTGCAATCTGTCTGGAAAACCAGAAAATGCCGGCTTCCTCTAGTTGTGCATCTTCAAGATGGTCTGAAGATCTCAATCTTCAAACACATTTGTATCTCTCCACCTCTTTGAGAATAACAAAAATCTTGTAAGTCTGTCTTCATGCTCCTCAAATTTCTATACTTAAAAAAAAAATGCCTATAGGATTGTTTGGGCCTTGAATTATTAACTACATATTTTCTTTGTTCTTCACACAGGTCTATGGGTATTATTCAAGAATAGTAGTGTCAGGAAACATATCCCTTAAATCCTAACTGCTATAGATGTCTACTTAATAGGTGTTTGTGCTAAAAATATATATGCAACTTTATTTTTCTTTATTTTTTTTTAATTTTTGGGTCACACCCGGCTATGCACAGGGGTTACTCCTGGGTTCTGCACTCAGGAATTACCCTGGGGTGCTCAGGGGACCATATGGGATGCTGGGAATCGAACCCGGGTTGGCCGCGTGCAAGGCAAACGCCCTACCTGCTGTGCTATCGCTCCAGCCCCTCAGCTTTATTTTTCTAATAACTTTTGGAGAGATATTACTGCTAGCACCACCATCTTCATCATGATCATCCTTTAATTCGGCACCTGTATAATTTGTGCTTACAAGGACCTAAGCTACTTCCTTCCAGTTACAGAGCTCTAAAATGGTAGAGATGAAACTGAAATGCCTTGCCTCTTCAAATAAATGAATTTTAAAGAATGGGAAAGATGAGAAAACCATAACAAGCACTAAATAACTCCACTACTAATTCACTTAGTGAATACTGGTCTGAGCTGATTAATATAGGGAGCCAGGGAAAGAAAGAGGGAGAAAGCACAGATGACTTTTTGTTGAGTCTTTTTATGCCAGTCAACTCAAACAAAGTAAGCAGTCACAATCTTCAAATTGCTCTGCTTACTGGGCACAACTATGTGTATTTTATTATCAAAATTATAAGCAGTAAAAAAATTCTTATAGTTCACAAAATCACAAAAGAACATCTGTGAGAGAAGGGAATAATTCAGAAAACATAGAAAGCATTTGTGATTATTTTCAGAACATTAATGCTTCTGCAAAAGTGCAAGTGAGTAATGTACATCTGCTCTGATAAACAATTTTTATTCACAGATTCTTTTTCCTTCCCCATTATTAAACTAATATTTTTTTAAATTATCAGTATTTTTTAAAATACTGTAAACTTTTGAAAAATGTGCACATTAGCTACCACTACTACACTTTAAGCTGAAGTTCTGCCTAGTACCAAATGTGATAAATATGTGTACGTGTGTGTATATAATACATATGTATGTTTTTATTTTTTAGGCAATAATTTAGACACAAAATCCTCCTTATAACTCTAAGGGTGGAGCAAATCATATCTGCATTATAATAGAGGGAGAAAAATATTCCATGAGAAGCTTTGAGTCCTTTTGACAAATATGAGACCTTAGAAATCATAAGAAATCAGATAAGAAACAGAAAGAGGTGCCCAAGTAATAAATAACTTACATAAGCAATTTGGAAATTGTGCAATCACCGCTTACAAGGCTAAGGTAGGGAATCGCATCTATATTTTGTAGAGAAGAGTGGAATTAAAGAGTAAACTGTCAGATTTTCCTATGGTGTCAATATCTCAGATTGGCTGCTCGCACCGTGTTCCAGTGGAGAAAGTATTTCCCAAAGTATACTACGGAGTGACATACTACATGGATTAAATGATTGACTTTAATCCACTAACTGCACGCTGAAAGACTAATAGCCCAAAAGGAATAGTAGAGAGCCTGAGGCCAAAACAAGCAAAATAATAACAGTACAATTTTGGAATGGTTTATAGTTAAGAAAACCCCGGTGCCCTAGCAAACTCCATCTAGAACAATAAGTAAGAATAAAAAGTGGCCACAATAGACTTATAATATCTGGCTACCTGGAGCACTGCCCACAATACAGAGAGACCTGGTTACACAGATTTATAGGCCAGATTTCCTGTTTGTACATCATGAGATAAAATGGTGATCTGATCTTGGAACAACAAGAGCAGTCTTCACTCCCTTGTAGTTTACACCTTTGTGATAAAGATCTACTCAAAATTTTGAAGCCTCTGATAAAACGCACATAAAGTCTTAGCTCAACCTGATGAGAGTCCTAAGAAGTAATTATCTCAATAAATCAGAGGTGATAAAACTAAACTGACTGTTCATTCACATGGAGCAGTGAACAGATTCACCGAGTATAGTAGGAAAACATGCTCTCTCCGACTAAGGAGACAGACTGAAAAAAGGTGACTCTGGAGCGCCATTGTTACATAACTTCAGCATTTTTAAATAAAAGGTGGCTTCAGTTTAAATGCATTTCCTTTCAGCACTAACAATTCTGTTCTACTGGAAGCATCATTGCTGCTCTGTGTTACAACAGATTGAGCATTTGGGAGCTCTGAGGTATAGGGGAAAGGATGCTCTTAGAGGGAATGATATCAAACATTTGAGCTAAAGAATTAAAAATGTAGGACCAGGGTGATGGCTCAGTAATAAAGAGCATGACTTGCATGTGTGAGCCCTGGATTTGTTGTCCAGCACAGTAACAGCAAAAACAACAAAAATAATAATGACTAAGAAAGCAAGACAGGGGCCAGAGTGATAGCACAGTGGAGTCGGCATTTGCCTTGCATTCAGACAACCTGGATTCAATCCCCAGCATCCCATATCGTCTCCTGAACACCACCAGGAGTCATTCCTGAGTGAAGAGCCAGGAGTAACCCCTGAGCATCACCAGGTATGACCCAAAAAGAAAAAAAAAAAGTATGACAAACCTAGAAGCACTATCTTTTTTGTTGTTGTTTCAGATTCTGCTATTTAAGCATACTCAAATAACATTTAGAAACTATAAGAGAGGCTGGAGCAATAGTACAGTCAATAGGGAGTTTGCAATAGTACAGTCGGCAGGGAGTTTGCCTTGCATGCGGCCAACCTGGGTTCAATCCCCAGTATCCCATATGGTCCCCCAAGTACCGCCAGGAGTAATTCCTGAGTGCAGAGCCAGGAGTTAAAAAAAAAATAACAATAAAATAAAATAAAAAGAAGCTACAAGCTACAAGAGACATACATGTTTGTTCCCCGAGGAGGTGCAGACCATGCTGGGCTTTGCCCACCTTGGAGTCTCTATCAGGGCCACTGTTGTTTTCTGGGCACTGGCACCTTCTTGGTGGATGCAGTTTGATCATGCTGACAGCGTCTGACACCAAATTGACTGATGTGAACATTAAACCTAATGGTCTTCTTTCCTGAATTTTTTTCCTTCGAAAGTTTCAATGGTTTTCTGCACATTTTGCTCCTTAATCTGCTTCTGTCTCAAGTTTATAGATTGACTTTTTTTTTTAACCAAAAACATGGATATACTATGTTATTCAAAAATTTTCACAGAAATTATCCCAACGAAATAAGACAGGGCTTCAAAGATGCTATAATACAGATTAGTGAGAACATATATTCCATATCGCCCTTATGCAAGCAGCGTTCTCTAATTTGTAAAACAAAGACATTTGGTATAATTATTCCTAAAATCTCTTGTTGTAAAGTTTGGAAATTGTTCGGTCATAAGCTACTTCTCAAGATGCCCAAATACCCAACCAAACTGTATACAACAAGCAGCATTTAAATTCCCTAGCATATCAGGTAGGGTCTTTGCCTTGCATGCGGCCGACCCAGGTTTGATTCCTCCATCCCTCTCAGAGAGCCCGGCAAGCTACCAAGAGTATTCTGCCCGCACAGCAGAGCCTGGCAAGCTCCCTGTGGCATCTTCGATATGCCAAAAACAGTAACAACAAGTCTCACAATGGAGATGTCACTGGTGCCCACTCGAGCAAATCCACAAACAATGGGACGACAGTGCTACAGTAAGACCGTAAAAGTTTAATGAAACTCTGCCACAGTGTAGGAGATAAAATACAAAACTTATTTCTATCTTTTTGATAGAAATAAGTGTTAGCACCAAGAAAACTATATAGCTAAATTAGTTATTCTAATATAGCTATTAAAAGTGTTCTTCAAAAGTCATTTATTCTAATATAAATAGTAAAAGTATTTTTTTTAAGTATTGACAAGATTCAAGTAGAAAACACATTAGGTTATGTACAAGAAGGGCAATAGTTACATTTTAAAACATAGGGGATTTAAGGAAAAATAACTTGGCAGGGACTGGTCCTATGGAAACTATCCAAACGAAAGACAAAGCAGGTGATCTTTAAAGTTGGCTAGAAATTTCAATGTGATTGTCAAGAATAGAAATTAAGAATACAGTTAAGTAGGTGTTGTCATTCATTATAAGATTGGATTTAAGTCTTTTTAAATGCAAAATTTAAGCCATTCATAATACTTCTAAGGAGTATAATAGGTTTTGTATAATCATTTAGTATTCACATCAGGTGCTTTTTTTCTTTAGGTTACATTGTGGGAGAGACTTTCCATGATATCTTTCTATGGAAAATTTCTACACACTGAATTTTGGATGTAGTCTTAAGTCCTTCTCTAATTTGTAAAATGGTATAAACCTCAGTCTGAGACCCCTTCCAATGTTCATTCTGAACAAGGTCAAGGTTTCTTTATTACGGCAATACCCTGTTCATGCCACTGATCTAAACTTATCAAGCCTACAAATGTGCAGAAAAATAACTGTGGAATATCACCTCTATTTGTTACAACATTCTGAAAACCAGAGGAACTGAGCTTCAAAGGTGTCTGTTTTCTTTTTAACTACACCGAAAATGCTCAGGGACCACAACTGACTGTGTTCAGGGGCCACAACCTGACATTACTGGGCGACCCAAGGTGATGCTGAGATTTGAGCCATTGCTGTGGCCGCAGCTGCATGCTAGGCACATGCTTTAACCTCTGTACGATATTTCCCTGTGAAAACTTTACGTGGAAAAAGAAGACATCAGAAAATTTAAATCTGATCAGGGTTTAAATCGGATTCAAATTTGTTCAAAGGTTGTAAATCTAGGGCTGGAGCCATACTCCGGCGGGTAGGGCACTTGCCTTGCATGTGGCCCCAACCGGAGTTTCATCGCCAGCATCCCATGTGGTTCCCCAAGCACCACCAGGGATAATTCCTGAGTGCAGAACCAGGAGTAAGCCCTGAGCATCACCGGGTGTGACCCAAAGAGAAAAAAAAAATAAAGAGAGTATAAATCTAAAATAAGACCTTAGCTGACGACTGAAATCAATTCCAAAGGAGCATCTGTGTATAACCTCCAGGGAAAGGAGGTATTGCCAAGGGAACTGAACACAGAAGCAATTGCCCGACCTCTAAGAACAAACAGTGAAAAAGTAATGAAATTAGAATAAAAGATATACAGGCTTAGCAGACTAAAGATCTGGTCAATAATGTGATCTTTGATGAAACTCACTTAGGAGCCAAAATTGAAAAGATAAAATTTAATACGGGAAAGACATCAAAAGCCATTTCAGATGCCATACAGTATCCAGTGTGCCTTTCTAAACAAATACGCAAAGATTGAGAAAGAATTTAAAAATCAGGATGACACTCATCTAGAGAAATCTCACAGCCTGATTTAGGTGGAATAATTTGAGGATCATTGTAGAATGGAGAGGGGTTTTGGAAGCTGAAAACATTTTCCATCCGATGCAGAACAAGCTAAATAAAGAAGAAAAGCAACTACTCAAGAGTTCAAGGTGACCAGGAGAGTTTTATGGGATTCATATCTACATGGATTTTAACCCTTCCAGGGAGGCCAGACCCAAGAAAAACTGATTCAGACTTTGACATCCTGGGAGATAGTAAATTTGACAGCTGAATTGGAATAGACTGTTTGTTCAAGACTGAAATATCTGGGGCTGGAGCAATAGCACAGCGGGTAGGGCGTTTGCCTTGCATGCAGCCGACCCGGGTTCGATTCCCAGCATCCTATATGGTTCCCTGAGCACCGCCAGGAGTGATTCCTGAGTGCAAAGCCAGGAGTAACACCTGTGCATCGCCAGGTGTGAACCAAAAAGCAAAAACAAAAAACAAAACAAGACTGAAATATCCATGGAAAAGCTCAGGCAAAGAAGACCCAGCAAAGTTTCATAGGCACAATGCAAGGAAGGGATGGGGATGATGATGAAGTTGGGGATGATGAATAATACTGACATAGACGAATGATAGACAAATGATGACTTGAAAGACAGTAACACTGCTCACATAAAGTCTTACCAAAGGATCCAGAAATCTGAGCCCTTAATAAGAATAACAGGGCTTCAAATCTTCTTGCCAGATACCACAGCAGATTAAAACCTTAAGTTTGTAGGTAAGCCAGAACTTTGGAAGATTAATAAGGGAATAATTTGTTCTGTTTTTTTTTTTTTTTTTGGGGGGACGCTTTTTGGGTCACATCCGGCGATGCTCTGGGATTACTCCTGGCATTGCTCAGGAGTCCATATGGGATGCCTGGGATTGAAGCCGGGTTGACTGCTTGCAAGGCAAGGCCTACCTGCTGTACTATCACTCTGGCCCCAATAATTTGTTCTTTTAACCTGCTATACTCAACTGTTAATGAAGAAACACTGACTTCTGCTCTTGACTACTGTTTGTTATTCCACAAATACAAAAAACAAACCAAAAAAAAACATGGGTGATTTACTTATGCCTTACTTATGTCTGGACCTTGGCAAATGCATATGTTTTAGTAATTCAAAGCTATAGACAAAAACCTCAAGGTGAAGCAAGGGGCAACATTATGCATGTCTTAGTAGCTGTTGTCACATGTTTCTTCTGTTTCTGTAGAAAAGACCTGGGACTAGATTTTAGCATAAGATGTATTTTACTGGGGCCAGCAAGAAAGTAAGTAGGTTGGGCACTTCCCTTGCACGTTGTCTACCCAGGTTCAATCCCTGGCATTCCATATGGTGCCCTGAGCCCTACCAGGAGTAACACTTGAGTGCAGAGCCAGAAGTAATCCCTGAGCATTGTTTTTGGGAGTGTTCCAAAAAGCAAAAAAAAAATAAATAAATTTTTAAAAAAATATATGTATTTTAAGAATTGAAGGGGAACATCTAATTACCAATCATATGTACAGATTAAAACATGTGCTATATATCACATTCGAGTCTTCAGAGTTATTCCAGAGTTATTTTTGTTCTTTTGCAACACTCACTCAAAATGTCAAGATTTAAATACATTTTCCTTGCTAAGTAATTTTCTAAGTTAGCTGATTTCAATGAAAAACATTTTGGGAATACCAGGCAACAAAAGAATGCTCCACATTTCAAAAACTCCATGTTCTGTCAGAAAGCTGATATTTTCCTGACGAAGAAGGGAATTCAATAAAAGGTGTGTTTATAGGTTTTTATAGCATAATCTATCAATTTGTATAGTATAATCCATAAATATAGATTTTAAAATATAGAAATGAATTAGGTAGAGCAGCATTAGTAGAATTTCCCTGTTGTGAAATGAAAAGTGACAATAGATAGAGTTGCTTTGAGTTTTAATATTAGAATAGCTAATCAATTATGAAATGCATGCCAGGCATGCCAGTTTATAAAATGGTTATTAATTTTGTGATGCATAGAACCATAAATACAGATCTTATTTGTATTTTTCTTTTTTGTTCTTGGTTTTGGTTTTTGGATCATACTGGCCATATTCAAGACTTTCTCCTGGCTCTGTGCACAGGGATCACTCTTGGCGGTGCTTGGGGGATCATAAGTGGTCTGTGTAGGAGATCAAACTGCAGGTAACTGCACAGGAAGCAAATGCTTTAACCACTCTCTTTAACTTTTGTATTGGTCTTAGGGCCACAGCCAGTAATGCATAATAAAATCATATGCATTACTTCTAGTTCTACTTTGAGGAATCCCTCTTGGCTGTATTCAGAGGACCATGCAAAGTATCAGGGATTCAACCAAGGCCAGCCACAAGCAAGGCCCATACTTCACCTGTTGTACTATCTCTCTTGGCCCCATTTTACTTTTATTTCCTTTCTTCTGTTATTTTTTTGGCTTGGGGTTCATGTCCTTTAGTGTTTAGCGACTACTCCTGGCTAAGGGCTTAGGGGTTGCTTCTGGGACTGCTAGGAGTACCATGCAGTACTTGGGATAAAACCTGTGCATCCCTCATACAAAGGTTCCATTTTGACAGCTTGGGCCATCTCCCTTCATTTATATTTTTTCTTTCAGTAAGTCTTTTTTTAAAATTTTTTTTTCTTTTTGGGTCACACCTGGTGATGCACAGGGGTTACTCCTGGCTTTGCACTCAGGAATTACTCTTGGCGGTGCTCAGGGGACCATATGGGATGCTGGGAATCGAACCCAGGTTGGCTGCTTGCAAGGCAAATGCCCTCCCTGCTGTGCTATCGCTCCAGTCCAAGTCCTTTATTTTTAAAGAAAGTAATTCTACTTTCAGTATAGAAAATTTGGGGTGGAATTGTGCGGAATTATATCAATTAAAATATCTGCAGTTCTATGACAATGTTATCTATTTATTCAGATTTTAATACATTTACAAACTTATTGTATGTAATGCTTTGATGATATTCACCACTGTGACTTAGAAACATGACCTTTAATATGGTTCTATAATACAGAATTATAATATGTGTTATATTCTGTGTAATTCCTTAATCATTGTGTAAATTTTTGGACTCTAATTCAGAGATATTGCATTTAAATGTAAGCTGTCTTTTTTCTTGTTCTTTGACTCTGTACAACTTTCTTTGTCAACAATTTAGTTTCCTTATCCATAGAATATAATAAAATAGTTCATAAGTTTTTGCAGGGCCTCAATGCAATGATGTAAGTTCCCAGTGCAGAGTATTGTACTCATTCATTCATTCATTTATTCATTCATGTCTGAATTCGTATGTATTTCTCTGTGCCAGGAACTCAGCAAACAATGATAGCTGGCTCCTGCTTCAGTTAAACTTATAATCAACTGGAGAAAGACAGACATTCAGAAGACATTAGTAGCTAATAAAAAAATAGTATGAAGGAAAACTGGAGTGTTTTGAGAACAAACAACGATGTGGGTATAAGACCTAGTTTGAAGTGACATGGAAGGACCACAAGTGGCAGGATCTTGGGGAAGGGTCATATTTCCTAAGGAAAAAAAAATTTAATTTTGACCTGAATGAGCAATTGACAGCTAAAAAGAAGGATGAAGAGAATTTCCACAGTTGGCTGCTAGACAAAGTATTCAAGCTTAGGCATCAGAGATATGTTTCTGTCATTGTAATCATATGCATTAAATATTTGTATATGCTATATGCTATATTTATTTATCATTAATCTGTTATCATATTGTCATGTCATTAAAACACATGATTTGTAATGACTGTAATGTCTGTCATGCAGATAAACCATAAGACACTTAAACATCCTATACAATAAGTTGATAAGTCATAATGATTTCTATTTCTAAGATATGTTGAGAAAAAAGGTAAATTTACTTGAGAGTACTTTATCATAATAATATATTGACCAAAGGCGGTAACTATTAATTTTACCAAAAAGTTTATCTCATTAAAAAAGTTTAAAAAATGCCACTTTCAAAAACAGTAATATTCTTGGTTTCTTTAATTAAAATGTTCTTTATATTTGAATCTATAATAGTATTTTTAAAACAACAATAGTAATAATAGATTTGTGACAATCCAATAAGGTGCTATATTTGGAAGCATAATGCATATAGAAAATTGCACTTAACATTAATTTTTTGCGGTAAAGGAGAGAGAGAGAGAGAGAGAGAGAGAGAGAGAGAGAGAGAGAGAACAAATTGGAATGCCCCGCCACAGAGGCGGGGTGGGGCGGGGGGGATGGGATGTGGGGGTGGGAGGAATACAGGGTTCATTGGTGGTGGAGAATGGACACTGGTGGAGGGATGGGCTCTCAAACATTGCATGAGGGAAAAACAAGCACGAAAAGGTGTGAATCTGTAACTGTGCCCTCACTGTGACTAACTATAATTTTTTTTTTAATTTAAAAAAAATAAGAAAAAAAAACATTAGTTTTTGCGGGGCTGGAGCGATAGCACAGTGGGTAGGGCGTTTGCCTTGCACGTGGCCGACCCGGGTTCGATTCCCAGCATACCATATGGTCCCCTGAGCACCACCAGGGGTAATTCCTGAGTGTAGAGCCAGGAATAACCCTTGTGCATCGCCAGGTGTGACCCAAAAAGCAAAACAAACAAACAAACAAAAAAACATTTAGTTTTTGCTTTCATGAAACCTATTATTATTGATTGAGCTGAATTAACAGAGGGATAATAGTTCTAAGCAACTATAACTTAGAATACCTGTTAAAATCTATTCTTTAACACCTGTTATGATAAAATTTCAAGAGAAAAATCTGTTGTACAGTTTTTCAAAAGCATTATCTGCTTTCCACTTAAATGCCCTCATTTTCCTTACTTTTAGAGATAAGACCTATTAATGGATAAGCTGAGCTTTAGATAAATGATCTTGTACATCAAAGACATGTGACAAACCATATACTGTTTAAGGAAAAAAATAAAACAAAGGTGGCTGGCTGGAACCATTCAGGGTGTGAGTCCTGTGGGTGAGATGCAGGGGGCAGTGTTACAAAAGCTGAGGAAAGGATTGGCGTAAGCACCAGGGAATCTGCAGGGGAGGGGCTGGACACTGAACTTCCCTAGGTGGAAAAGGTAATTCTTCTTTTTTACCAAGAGAGTATCTTTGCTTTGCTAACTGAAAACAACAACAATTAAAAAAAAAAGAGAGAGAGGTTAGCTAAGAGCAGTGCAGCAAGCAGTGAGCCATCCAAACCACCTCAAGAATTATTTGTTTTAGAAGTGAGAGCCCTCTCCACCCCAAGGGACCCAGCCCTGCAGCCGACCTCCACTACCCAACTGCCACCATGCTCCAGGACGCTTTCCACACGCTCGGGTCGAGCCTCATGCATGAGTGAACATATTCCTGGACCATGTGGCCACAAAGCCACAAAGCCACACACACACACACACACACCCCTCTGGAGAGCCAGGCAAGCTACCAAGAGTATCCCACCCGCACAGAAGAGCCTGGCAAGCTCCCCGTGGTGTATTCGATATGCCAAATACAGTAACAATAACAGTCTCATTCCCCTGACCCTGAAAAGAGCCTCCAATTGTTGAGAAAGACGAGTAAGGAGAGTCTGCTTAAAATCTCAGGGCTGGGACGAATGGAGAAATTACCGGCACTTGCTCAAGTAAATCAATGAACAAAGGGATGACAGTGATAGAGTGATACAGAAAGAGAAGTGAGCATCCCTTCTCTGTCTTAAGAAAAAATAATAGGGCATTTTTAATGAGGTGTAATTAAAATAACTCTTTTATAAATCCTCTTTCTAAAAATCCTCTATCTAAAATTGAATACAATTTACATTCATTTTAAGTACTTGAATAATGATAGAATTAAAAACTCAAAAGTGATATGTCATCATAAACATCACTTCAAATTTATTTGGTGATGAGCATATATAGTGAAAGGTGCTCAGGAAATTAAGAGAGAGAGAGAGAAAGAGAGAGAGAGAACAACTCATAAAAATAATTTTTTTTTATAATTAACACAGGAAAGTCACACTAAAACAGTCCCAAATTAAATTTCTAGACTATCAAAATTGCTTCTAGGCAAATGTCTAATCTGTCTGCCTCTAATGTAACTGAAATTGAACTCTGAAATGTTCCTTAATTTTCTTCTTATTCTGAAATGTTCGTTTGAAAAGCTAAATCAGTTTTAGACAAAAATTTTGACCCCTGGAGATGACCTACGTAAATTACATCACTTTGAGGACATTTTTACATTGCTCTTGACAGTCAAATATGTACTCGTTTTTTTTCAATATCTTGTCTTTGTGTTCAAGCTCATATAAAGAAGCCACCTCTACATATTCAATAAGGTTCACAGATTTTGCTGAACAAAGACACAATTTTTAAAAAGATTATGCCATATTATAGGATGAAGGCACTCAGGTACAAGAAATTTAGAGTATATATACATGTGACCAGCACACAACTTTATTTCCCTCCTGCTCTGGCATTGCTATTATTTTTTAATGTTTTCAAAATTGGAAACTTTAACAATATATGGGTGTACAATTTTTATTTAAATAGAATTTATTATGGGTCATAAAGTTCCTTGTGGACAGTCTCCAGGAATCTATGAAGGGCTGTACCCACTCTTGACAGAGCACAGTTATTCCAGGCAGTTCCACCATTTTCTTTTGTTGATTTTCCTCATGGACTGGACCAATAGCACAGCAGGTAGGGCATCTGCCTTGCATGTGGCCAACTCGGGTTCGATTCCTACCTCCCTCTGGAAGAGCCTGGCAAATTACTGAGAGTATCCTGCCTGTAGGGCAGAGCCTGGCAAGCTGCTCATGGTGCATTTGATGTGCCAAAAACAGTAACAAGTCTCACAATGGGGACGTTACTGGTGCCCACTCGAGCAAATCATGAACAACGGGATGACAGTGACAGTGAATATTTCTCGTCTTTTTATTGCCTCATATGGCAACTCCTCAAAAGCTTAATTATCACACTAAAACAAAGAAGTGATTGCCTAATAAGTGATACTACCATACCACCCAAATGTTAAGGAAAATTCAAGGCTAACAAACTCCTTGTTAGGACAGTGTGGCACTGTTGAAAATTAAGACCTAATTTCATTATCTAATGAGAAAAAATCCTGAATTAATAGATCTAAAGACTGCGCTCAGGAAGCGGAGGTTCAATGCTACCACCACATAATCTCCTTATCACTGCCAGGAGTCGCCCCAAGCAAAGGATAGTAGAGCCCAAAACACCAAAACAAAACTGAAAGAAAGACCCAATAAACCAAGTTGCTAGCTAAAGGTCATTATTAGCATTGGAAATTAAGAATCCTTTACTTATTTTTCAATACTCTCAATGTACAGCACTGTGTATTACCTCAGCTATAATTTCTGGCAAGGTTGGGGAGAAGTAAAGTTAAATTAAAAAAAAAAAAAACTGCAGTTATCACATTTTATTATAAAGAAACTAGTGGTAGATTTTCTTCTCATCGTCTCCTAATTTATTTTTTAATTTCAAACATTGCTTTCATTAATCACTCTTGGTTTCACTGACAAGTATCTTTAAATCCTTTATATTTTCCAGTGATGCTTGGAATAACTCTTGGCCGTGCTCAGGGAATCATATGCAGTGCCATGATTAACCTCTGTTGCTGGCATGCAAGGCAAATGCCTTATTTCTCTTGTCTTATCTTAAAACTTTTTAACTTAAAAATAAAAAATTGGATGCAAGACCCACTGCTTACCTAGTGCATTCACACTGCAGGAGTTAGACCAGTTGCCAGTTCTACTTTTTTTTGACACTTTCAAATTTCAATACCTGGGATTCCCTCATGGATACACATATGCACAATCAAAATGATGGGTGCTGCGCAAGTTAGAGAAAATTCTTTTACTTCAATTTAGATTTAATTTACCGCACACATAAGTGACTTTCTAGTTATTCCTATTAAAGTTTTGTGTATCATTACTTCTCCAATAAACTTAAATATTTTATACATCATGCACCATAGCGCTGTAGTCCTATTGTTCACCATCCCTTTGCTCTAGTGGGCACCCCAGTAACGTCTCCATTGTGAGATTTGTTGTTACTGTTTTTGGCATAATGAATACACCATGGGTAGCTTGCCAGGCTCTGCTGTGTGGGCGGGATACTCTCAGAAGCTTGCTGGGCTCTCCAAGAGGGATGGAGGAATCGAATCCAGGTCGGCCGTGTGCAAGGCAAATGCCCTACCCACTGTGCTATCACTTCAGTCCACAAATATACAAAATAGTACCTGTTAGAGATTTAAGCATATATTTCATAAGAATTAACATGCTCTTAAATTGCACAGCATTTCCAATAAAAAATATTTGCCTAAACACCTAAGTAAAGTTAGGGAGTGAAGACACTTTTCAGCTTATTATAAAATTCTTCTCATAGCAATTAAACATATTAAACATTTGTCACACTTTTCTTTATTGCCAAGTTTGGTAAATTAATATTTTGTAGTCATACACAGAATATTTCTTTACACAAAGTACACACACACACACATACACACTCATACACACAAACATATACACACCGAACCCAGACCTTTTAAAACAAGTGACATAATGTGATTAATAATGAAGCTTCAGTATTAAGTTTTTAAGTTGAATTTTATTACTTTTGTTATCTCTAATTATTTATGGAGTTTTGAATATATATATGGTTCTAAAGACAGCCTCTTCAAATTCAAATACCACCTCTACCACGTAGAGTTGTTTGACTAGGAAAATGCATATAAATTCTATTTGTCTCATGTCCCTTTGTGTAAAATGACACAAGCTATGTAACTGAGGAATAAATACAAATGAAGTCTTTATGTTTTTACTTTTCAAAGGGAAAGGGAAATTCAAACATTCCACCTGGAATATAAAACTAAGAAGGATGTAGTTTGTTTTTTTAAAGAAATGCTTACATCACCATCAAAGCTATTCTTCACTCTTATTTGCTTACATGGAGAAGGAGACTTTCTCAACTATTCACATTCCATAAGCTACTATCATCAGCTCAGTACAGGGCTGCATGTCCAAAAGAAGAGACTGAAAATATTCAAATATTGTTTAAAGTTTCCTCACAAGAGAATCATACAGGACAGCTCTTCGTGAAAAAAGAAAAACAGCATTTGATCCCACACATTCTGTATTTTAAAGTGGCATTATCAGTGAAATATGCATAAAATAAAGGTTTGGATCTCACAATATAACCCAGGAATTTACTGACAGTTTAAGGATACTCGTTTTTGTTTCTTTTTATAAAACAAATAAGGGCTGAAGCAATAGCACAGCAGGTAGGGCATTTGCCTTGCACTCAGCCGACCAGGGTTCAATTCCTCCGTCCCTCTTGGAAAGCCCTGCAAGCTACCGAGAGTATCCCGCCCTCACGGTAGAGCCTGGCAAGCTACCCGTGGCGTATTCGATCTGCTAAAAACAGTAACAACAAGTCTCACAATGGAGACGTTACTGGTGCTCGCTAGAGCAAATTGATGAGCAATGAGTGATATAGTGAATAAACAAATAATTTGCCTCCACTCATGAATAAAATCAGGACACCATCTAAAAGGCATCTCTGCCTCTTAAATGGGCTTGAATTTGGGCAGGCAAGATTAAGAGACTTGCACCTGAAGAATTCAGTACAGTGACCAAAGCAATAGTACAGCATGGAGGGTGTTAGCCTTGCATGCACCTGACCTGCATTCCAAACCCGTGGTCCCCTGAGCCAGCCTGCAATGATCCCTGAGCTGCAAAGCAAGAGTCCACCCTGAGCAAGTCCAGGTGTGGTAACTCCACCTTCAAAAAAATATTTGTAGATGATGAAAGAATACAGAATTTTACAGACACTGGGGTCTTTTCTGTCTCAGACATTTTACAAGGCCCTTTTCTTGCTGAATCCTTAATCAGATTTTTATGGCAGTATATTACTTTTCCCTGTTGTATATGAGAAAATTGAGACTCAAGAAGCTCCACTAATGTGAGAAGACATCTATATGTGAAACTCACATTATAACCTAATTTTTTCTGAAACCAAAATGCATTCTTGGGTCACTACATTTGGGAACTTGTGAATGTGATCTAACAAGCTACTTTTTAAAATTCTTTATAACGTGGACCCACAGCTCTTGTGTTCCCAGATACAATATCGAGGTCTTCCTTTGCTACCAATTTCACTATGTTCATTGAAATAAAAAGATTTGTAGTGCTGGGAAATCCCTGGTGAAGGGATGGGTGTTGAAAAGAAATAAAGAAATAAAAAATAAAAATAAAAATATGTGTCTAAATATCCAACATATAAGTTCTATATTTTAAAATTCAATTAGCAAGCCATCTTAGAATTTCAGAATCTTATAAAAGCATTATAAAGTTCTTATAATATCTATCCTTATAAACTCCCCTCAAAGGTTTTCATACTTTGTTCTTAGAATCATTTAAATTCCAATTTTTAAAATGCTTTTTGCCACACCTGATGGTCCTCGGAGCTTACTCCTTGCTCAGTGCTCGGGGTTCATGCCTAGCTAGGCTCAACTATCCTCTCCTATGCCAGAGATCAAACCCAGGCCATCCATATGCAAGGCAAGTGCCTGATGCTCTGTAGTATTTCTTCAGTGCCAAATAATTTAAATTCCAATATATACTTGCATAAGCTTGTTTTAATAATTTTATAATGATGAAAATAATAATACTTTATAAAATGCAAATTTGGAGGTATAAGATGTCTGCCTTGCATGGAGCCAAGCACAATTACATTTCTTGCACACAAAAATGCACAGTAGAAATGACATCTGCACCTATATGTTCATTGCAGCACTGTTCACAATAGCCAGAATCTGGAAAAAAAACAAGTGCTCGAGAACAGATGACTGGTTAAAGAAACTGTGGTACATCTACACAATGGAATACTATGCAGCTGTTAGGAGAGATGAAGTCATGAAATTTGCTTATATACGTGGATGGAGATGGAGAGTATCATGCTAAGTGAAGTGAGTCAGAAAGAGAGGGATAGACATAGAAGGACTGCAGTTACTTGTGAAATATAAAATAACATAATATGAGACAGACACCCAAGGATAGTAGACACAAGGGCCAGGAATATTGCCCCCCATAGTTGGAAGCCTGCCTCATGAGCTGGGGGAAAAGGCAGCTGGAAAAAAGAAGGGATCATTAAGTCAATGATGGTTGGAGGAATTGTTTGGGATGAGAGATGTGTGCTGAAAGTAGATAAAGGACCAAACATGGTAACCTCTCAGTATCTGTATTGCAGACCATAATGCCCCAAAGTAGAGAGTATGCTGGAAATTGTCTGCCATGGAGGCAGGGGAAAGATTGGAAAGGGTTGGCTCCTGGCAGTGGGGGGTATATTGGGGACATTAGTGGTGGAGAATGTACACTCGTGGAGGGATAGGTGTTTGATCATTGCATGATTAAAACTTGAACATGAAAAAAAAAATTCTTGCACCCCATATGGTCCAGGAGTGATTCCTGAGCACAGAGCCAGGAGTAAGTCCTGGGCCCATCCAGCTATAGCTTAAAAACCAACAAAACATGCAAGGTCCTGCAGAATAACGGACCCTATTGTTGGCTTATATTTACCTTGGTTATAGACAATATTTTTAAATTTACATACTCAGAAAATAGGTGTTTCTTGCTTGGCTATCTATGGCCCTTTGATTTTGTATCTATTTTCCCAAATTAGGTCACCTGAATATGATAGGTCTGCAATTTCTGTACATATAAGGAGACTTGAAGAATTTAATTTTAAATATAGGATTTCTAGTAAGTCGGCTTTTTTATACTCCACAATGAGATTATTTTCTTATGCCCATCCCTTCATCAGTGCACATTTCTCACCACCAATGTCTTCAGTTTCCCTACTGCCCCCATGCATCCCTGTCTGCCTTTGTGGCAGTAACTTTTCCTCTCTCTCTCTCCTCTCTTCTTTCTCTCTCTTCTTTCTCTCTCTCCTTTCTCTCTCTTCTCTCTCTCCCTCTCCCTCTCTCTCTCTCTCTCTCTCTCTCTCCAGAGTGATCGCTTCCAATTATTATTGTCATACTGGTTCCTTCTTTATCCTAACTTCCCTTTAGCCTCCAGCACACTTGTGGCATGCTTCCAACCAGTCCTCCCGGTCCTTGTTTTCCCAGGCCTTGGATTTTAGTTTCATACTATTATTTTTTTTCATTATTTTATGTTTTAATTTATTATTCATTATTTTTATTTCATTATTTTAATTTCAACCAACTAAGTTGCCTTTACATGAAGGACAGTTCATTTTCCTTCGATTTTTGAACAGTAGTAACTCAGATCCGAAGATGCTCCTATGTGAAGGAAGGGGTCCGCTGATGCATGGACGATATGGGCTCCCCTCCATGCAGGCCATGCAAATGCAATGTTCTCCTGTGCTGGACTGTGCGAGGCAGCAGGTTGAGTCCACTGCAGACAGTGGCTGAGTCAGCGAAGAGAGCGTGGATAAGCCGTGCTGATTTGAAGGGATTTCAATACCCCTGGCTTGTGACGATGGTCATGGGGTGTCTAGGAAACAGTTCCGTGCCAGATGCCAACGTATGGCTGTGGTCACATGTTGGAGGAGTCGGCGCAGAAACCCCTAATTCCCATCCTGTTCAGCTGTGAAATGATTGAGTAAAATGGTTTCTTCTCCCGCTTGAAACAAAAGCCATATCGGCTATTATCATGAAATACTAAAAATCAAAACAGTATTATTGAATCCTTTAACTACACAAACTGAGCGACATGGAAACTGAGACTTCGTGTTGAAGTCTTTTATAATACTATTTGTATTATGGCTGGTCTCCTGTTTTCATAAAAAAAAAATTACCTGCTATGATGATTAAAATGGAGATTACTGAAGCTGGAACGATAATAGAGTGGGTTGGGTGTTGGCCTTGCATGTGGCTGACCTGGGTTCAATACCTGGTATCTCACATGGTCCCTCAAGCACCACCAGGAGTAATTCCTGGAGCCAGGAGTACCCCTGAGAATCACTGGGTGTGACCCCAAAAAAGCCAAAACAAACAAAATTGAGATGACTTTATATAAACTGAAATAGAGCATAAGATAGATGGATAATTGTTAAACTATTTTAATAACTTTTCTAAAGAAAAACTATTTTCATGTAGTCCTTATATGTAGAATTTGAGTCTATAAGGAGTAACCTTTCAAAATGTGATGATTTTTATAAAAAATAGAAGGAATTGTTAAAGTCACATTTCTAAAGGTGAACTCGTCAGGGTTTTGGAGCAGAGGGCAGGGGGCCGGGCCACCCCTTGGCTCTGCTCTGGGCTTGCTCCTGGCTCTGCACTCAGGATCTCCTTCTGGTGCTCGGGAGACTGTGTGGGGTGCCAGGGCTTGAACCCCAAGTTGGCTGCTCGTAAGGCAAGTGTCTAACCCGCTACTCTTCTCTCCAGCCTCTCTTCAGCTTTTTTCACAAGAACTAGTAACTAGTGGAATTTAGTAGGTAGAAATTCTTCTAACTCTAGATTGCTTCTGTTCATAAAATTTGACATGTAATTTCGATGTTTGATTGATCCAGACATCAGATAAAGAAACTAATTAGTAGATGTGAAAATCCTCTTATTGTGTTATAGAAATAGAAAACAGTATTCTGCTGAAGAAACCTGAAAAATATGTTAGTCTGGATAAGAGTATCAAGTCTTGGATTTTTTTGAGAAATAATTTAAAAGTAGTTGGAAGATAATTTCAATTCATTAGGACAACCTTATTAGAAAGTTTTAGCTATCTTTCGAAGCATCAGAAAACTTAGGAAGTTTAATTTAGGTTTCATTTCTTTTTTTTGGTGGGACTGTTAGGCCACACCCGGCTATGTTGAGGGGTTATGTCCAACTTTTTGCTCAGCAATCACTTCTGCGGTTGCTCAAGGGACCAGATGGAGAGCCAAGGGTCGAATCTGGGTCAGCTGCACTCAGGGGACCAGCCTTACCTATTGTAGTACTTTTCCGGTCCTTAATTTAGGTTTAAGTTTGGTGTGTATCATCAATAAAAGCTTTCTGTGCATTTGTTTTTGTGTATGTTAACCATCTGCTGCTATTTTAAGAAGCAGGCAGGTTTGTCAGTGTGCAGTTCCTTACAACATGCCAGGTGACCAAAATTGTACATTCTGTAGACTGTGAACACCTGTAAAGGCGATAAGAGGCTGCCCCAAAAGCCTCCGTCCCTCTGGGAGAGCCCAGCAAGCTACCAAGAGTATCCCGCCCACAAGGCAGAGCCTGACAAGCTACCCGTGGCGTACTCAGTATGCCAAAAACAGTAACAATGACGGTCCTCATTCCCCTAACCCTGAAAGAGCCCCCAATACACCATCGGGCTACACCAGCACACGACAGGGACGAATGGAGATGTTACTGGCGCCCGTTCGAGCAAATCCATGGACAAGGGGATGACAATGACAGTGACAGTGATGACTATTATTTTTTAATATCCCACAAATGAGTGCAGTCATTCTATATCTATCCCTCTCCTTTTGACTCATTTCCCTCAGCATGATACTCTCCTCCCGTCCCACAGTGAGATTTCAATAAACATTTTAACACTGAAAGTCCATGTTCTGACTAAAGCATCCATTTAAAACCTAATGCTATACTTTGATCTCAGGAAACACAGATGCATCATTCAGTTTTCAGGATGATCTGAAAAACTAATAGTAAAGCCACTTCATGCTAAGGGGCAAATGCTTTCCATTTAATGGACCTAGTGGTGGTGCTAACAGTGAAACAACATGATGCTGATGAAAACAGATTGAGAGAGATCCCACAATCTAATCCTAAATATTAACTCTAATGTTATTCTTTTTTTTTTTCTAATGTTATTCTTAAAATAGATACCTGAGCCAAATAATCAACTGCTACATTAAATAAAACTTGCATCCCCAGCTTTCAAACTGAATTTATTCACAAATATTAGAAATATTTATTGTTTTGTGTGAGGGGCCATATCACCCTGGATGTTTCTTTTCTTGTAAAGATTGCTGCTTCTTGATCTCACACCCCACTTACTTACCTTACCTTCTAGAAGGGGAAGAAACATAGCAGGCTGACAATTTTGGGAAGATTAAGGCAGTGTGCACAGCCTGGATGAAGCCCTCTCTCTTGCACGCGCATTCTAGGAAGCAAGCTCCCTGAAAGTGCTTACAGAATGACCCAGGAGAGAATTCCCACCGTCTGAATTCTTGAAAAAAAAAATATGTCCTCAATAAATTACTATATACCAAAAATCAAAAATATTTTTAATTATGTTTCATTGTTATGTATTAATTATGTTATTCATTATGTTTGAGAGGCCTGGAGCGACAGCACAGTGAGTAGGGCGTTTGCCTTGCACTCAGCCAACCAGGGTTCGATTCCCCCACCCCTCTCGGACAGCCCGGCAATCCACCAAGAGTATCTCACTCACAGGGCAGAGCCTGGCAAGCTACCCGTGGCGTATTGGATATGCCAAAAAACAGTAACAAGAAGTTTCACAATGGAGACATTACTGTGCCCGCTCGAGCAAATCGATGAGCAACAAGATGACAGTGACAGTGATTCATTATGTTCATTATGCTAAGTTACATTTTATGAATTCAGTAACAAGAATTAAGAAAATAAGCTTAAGCTTAATACTAACTACTGATGATAAGATATATATGCAAGTTAAGAGATTTAACTTTTTGAATTAGAAAGTCACTGACAAATTGCTTGTTAGATATACTTCACTTCCCTATAATATTATCTTTTATAACATTTTGTAAATAAAAATAAGACTGGGAACTGGGCTCTTTCTTCTTGGTGCTTTAAAATACGAGCAATAAATAAATAATCTAATTGAAGTTGTAGGTTTCCACTGTTTATCAATATAACTGAACCATGAGCCATTAGTGGGCCATAAAATAAGAAAGTTCAATAAAATAATCATAACGTTATATGTTTATTTAGTTCTGAGACTTAAATGATGGACCTTTGTACCTGACAATGCCTAGAGACAGAGTTTTATTATCAGACACACACGCACACACACACACACAAGCACTTTTATGTATATTCTCTCTTTTTCTCTTAATTACGTAAACTCACATGCTCATAGCATATCTATAATGAAATCGTAGCATTCCCTTAACAAACAACAAAAGTGCATTACTGAGTTTCCTTTTCAAAAATGCCTTAAGCAATAGCTTTTTATTTATGTTACAATTATTTATAATTTTGATCTCTGATCTTCTTTAGAATGACAGATAAACACAAACCACAAAAGTAGCACAAATTACAAGAACCTATTTTGCAATATAATTTTCTAGCTTTTTAAAATATATTTGCTTGATACTAAATTTAAGAACTTGTAAGGAAATAATTTCATTTTTCTTCATTCAGTCATTTTTATAACTTCCCAATTTATGCTGAATATAGAGAATTTTCTAAATAAATTTTTCAAGTGACACAGTTTTAGACAAATATGGGATAAATGAATATGCTCCCTTCATAGCATGCTCACAAAGCTATCTCCCCTTAGTAATGTAAAATTTGTACATTAATGCCTCATCAGTAATTAAAGCTATTGACCATGATCAATCTTCAACTGAGAGAAAGCAATATATATTAACTCTTTCGTAAAGTTTTATTATCAAATCCGTATTCCTCCTATCCTTTTGGTCCTACTTAGTAGAATATACATAAAGAGTCTTGCTTCCTTCCAAGGTAAACTTTTTATTTTTTATTCATTTATTCATTTATTTTGGTTTACACCAAGATAATCTTTTTTTAAAAAGAATTCTGACACCTTCTTTCAATTCATTTCTAAATCTATGTTTGAAGTTTTCTGTAATGATTACCCCTGAGCATATATATTCTTGACCCCTCTTTCTCTTCTCTTAACTATCCCTAGCTCCATTATCTAGAATAGTTCCTTTACATTTCTTTTGCTCAGACAGTTCCAAGACATTGTTTACTCTGTAGGCTCCATTTGACTTAGGAGAAGATGAAGTTCTAGTGTTATGAATGCCACTTACCAGCTTTGCAAGGTTAGGCCAGGAACTCAAGTTCTCTCAAATTCAGTCTCCTCATCTGTAAAGAAAGTTGGACTCCATTAGCCGTTTTCACATTTCACTTGTAAATTTTTCAGGGTTCAGTGAGGGCAGAAATGAGAGAGACAAATACAAACTGACTTCTCTGATATGTGGGCTGTGAGGAAGTTTTATAAGGTAATAACAAAAGTCCCAAAGCTAAAGAAATCTGTGAACTGATTTTCAGAAGTGAGTTTTTCATGTTGGAGAGAGAGAAGAAGTTGGAAGGTGTGAGGGAGGGCACGGGGGAATCTCAGGTGATGCTGGAGAGAAATGTACATCCAGTGTGGGTTATGGTATGCATAAAACCTTATCACTGACAATATTGTAAATCACATTGATTAAAATACACATTATAAAATAAAGATAAAAACATTGAGTATGACAAGAAAGAGAGGCAGGAACTTGGATCCCAATCTCATGCACAATTATTTAAAAAATGATTTGATATTTTTAAAACTAAAATGATCACATCTTAATGTTCTGCAGTCAAGTACTCCCCACTTGTGCCATAGAAAATTGAGGTGGCAAAAGAAAAAACAAGGTAGAAAAGAGACTGAGGGAGAGAAATGTGAAAATACATTTTGTTTGGTTTTATTTTGGAGCCACACCCAGAGGTACTCAGTGCTCATTCCTATCTCTGTGCTCAAGGATCACTTCTGGCAGAGCTGAGAGTATTAGATGGAATTCATCTGGCTGGCACCTTGCAAGGCATGGGGTCAGATTATTAGGCATATTTTATACATGAAGAAAATGGACTTCATAAAGATTCACTGTATCACCATCATCCTGTCGTTCGTCAATTTACTTGAGCAGGCACCAGTAATGTCTCTATTCCTCCCAGCCCTGAGATTTTAGCAGACTCTCCTTACTCGTCTCCCAACAACTGGAGGCTCTTTCAGGGTCATAAAGATTAGTTCTTCAAATAAATAAAGTTTTAAAAAGGTTAGATAGCAAGACCAACTACCAAATTTAGAAGCAATAAGTTGCCAATCTGTGTTCTTCCCAATATCACATTCTACTTTTAAAGAAGCTAACTTGCATTGCTTACTCATAAATAATTTAATAAGATCAATTAGATTTTAGAAATACTTTTTAAAAAGGCTAACATGAACATTAAGCCCCAAATGTTCAGCTCATTTACTCTTCACAACTTAGAAAATACATAAGAACATCTTCCTTATTTTGCCAATTAATAAATCAAAGTTCAAAGACATGAAATTATCTCTAATAAAAATAATTAAAGTGAATCAAATGATGGAATTTGATACAGAAGAAAAAGAAAATATGAAGAAGAAGGAAGAAGAAGAAGAAGAAGAAGAAGAAGAAGAAGAAGAAGAAGAAGAAGAAGAAGAAGGAGGAGGAGGAGGAGGAGGAGGAGGAGGAGGAGGAGGAGGAGGAGGAGGAGGAGGAGGAGGAGGAGGAGGAGGAGGAGGAGGAGGAGGAGGAGAAGAAGGAAGGAAGGAAGGAAGGAAGGAAGGAAGGAAGGAAGGAAGGAAGGAAGGAAGGAAGGAAGGAAGGAAGGAAGGAAGGAAGGAAGGGAAGGAAGGAAGGAAGAGAGAAAAGGGTAACAATAATAGCGAAACAGGTAGGCTGGGGCATATGACAATTAAAACAATTATTTTGATGACCTCAGAAGATTAGTGAGCCAAAAGATAATTTAAAGGAAAGCACCTTGAAAAATGTAAAACATTTTTATCAGTGCAAATTATTATTAAATGTTTAAACACTGCCCTGAAGTTGACATTTTGCAAAATTCCTTGTTTTAATTGAAAATATAAAAGACATGTGTAATGAATAATACCTTAGGCACTCAATGAAAATTCATAAAGAAGAAGGACAATCTGGCATTCCTGAGATTGCCTACAAGACTTGGTTACATATGTCTGCTTTCTGCTCATGATATACAGTTCCTCGCTGGCAGTAGAATAATTCAAATTTTCCATTTTTCTTGGATTTCATCACAAACTCAATTGAAAGTCAGAATGTCGGTATTTTAATATCCTTACATCATGTGAAAAATAACAGCATGCTCTACTACCTGAACTCTTAGAACATTTTTTATTTTGATTGTCTTCCCATTACACTGAGAGATTGTCAGGACTTTATCTGGAAGATCATCCAAACAAACTAGAACATTATTAAGGTTCCAGCAGTTCAGTAACTCACTGAATGTATGAGTGATTAAAAGCCATCCAGTTGTGACAAGGACCATACAGAAATCAGACAAAGGAGTTACATGTCTTTTAAAAGAAGCAAAAATAAATAAATAAAATGTAAAGACTAAAATAATTCCCTAGTGCCTTTTACCAGTACTAGAGTTGCAGTAAAATGTGATCAAATTTAAAGCATTATGTGACTGCTTTCATTATGGCAAACAGTTACTGAAGGTTAAAAAAAAAAGTGGAAAAGAAAATCACAACTTAACTTATACATGGTCATGTTTCTAACATTTCCCCCAAATGATATTTAACAACAAAATATTCTGGCATTAATAAATGCTACCACTTTTGTAACTAAATCATTAACTATAGTGATCGCTGGGTTTTTTTGTTGTTGTTGTTCATTGAATTATTTGGAATTAAAAATATGTTCCAATTAAGTTTGACATTCATAATACTGCAAACTGATTGCTTTTTGTAGGCAGACACTGCATCGTGCACTGGAAGTCAAGTGTCAGCTGAGACAGAGGCTCCTTAGACAACCTAGAGTGAGGGAAAATAGCTAAATTATTTAAAAAAAAAAGGCCTAGGCCTTATTGTTTAATGAAATAAACCAAACACACATGCATGGTAGTGAAATAACCACTATTACCAAAACATTCACTGCATTCTCTTAGGTAGAGGAGACAGTGATTAACTTATTTTGTTTTGTCTGGGGGCCGCACCTGGCAGTGCTCTGCTCTTGCTTCCAGTGGAAGCAGGAGGACCTTGCAGTGCCTGGATCAAACTTCAACCTTCTACATGCAAAAGATGCCCTCGCTGGTTGCGCCCTCTCTCTACCTTATAGATTTGATTTTTTTTTTCTTTAAACTGTATATACTTTCAGCTTTTGTAGGATTGTTTGTACTTTTATAATTAAAGGGCTGGAGCCATAGTACAGCAGGTAGGGCATCTGCCTTGCACGAAACCGACCCAGGTTCCATTCCTCCGCCCCTCTCGGATAGCCCGGGAAGCTACCAAGAGTATCCGCCCGCATGGCAGAGCCTGGCAAGATACCTGTGGCATATTCGATATGCCAAAAATAGTAACAAGTCTCACAGTGGAGACGTTACTGGTGCCCGCTGGAGCAAATCTATGAACAACGGGAGGACAGTGCTACAGTGCTATAATTAAAGGGAGGAATCTAAGGGGGGAAATATGTTCAATGACTCTGGGACTCGGAAGATAATAAAGGTGGACTTGGTTCCACTTGGGCCTCTGAGAAACATCACATGTAGCCACGAAGGCCCCTAACTACTGTGCTGGTGGTCCCTGTGGTCCTGACACTGCAGGACCTGAGTTGTGAGACCTGCTAAATCCTCAAGCCCCAGCACTGAACCACGGGCCAGCTTCCAAGAGAGAACTGAGTCTTCTTTTTGAACATCATCTCCCACCCCACCCCCAAATGTTAACATTTATTTGTGTAGAATTCTGTGGGGTGGGGGGGACAAAAACTGATTTTGTGTGTGAAAGTTCAACAAAACTAAGAGCAAAAGGTGATACTACTCAGTTGAATCTGCAGGGCAAAGAAGGGCTAAATGAATGGGATGACAGCGGGTAATAAGCAAGGAAGTGAAAGAATTATCTGGAAGACTTAAATGAAGCTGAGGGCTCCTTGTAAGAGAAAACATTGAAAACAAACTGTAATAAGGTTTAAGTTATCCTTAATGAATCAGGAATTTATCCGGTAGTTAATAAGGGTTTGGGAGGCGGGGTCTAGGAACTTGAGGAGACATGTGTGTGTGTGTGTGTGTGTGTGTGTGTGTGTGTGTGTGTGTGTGTGTGTGTATAAAATCACCATTGTCCCATTGATTGTCGAATTTCTCGAGCGGTCTCAGTAACGTCTCTATTCGTCCTAGCCCTGAGATTTCAGAAGCCTCTCTTTACTCATCCTTCTCAACGGTGCCGCACTGGAGGCTCCTTCAGGGTCAGAGGAATGAGACCCAGTATTCTTACTGGTTTTGGCAAATGAATACACCACAGGGAGCATGCCAGGCTCTCCCATATGGGGGGAGGGCAACAAAATTAAATTAAAAATATATCTATGAACTCTAAGCATTATTTTTTCAAGAATAAAAGTTGCTAATACTATAAAAATTTAATGTATAAATTTGAAAGGCTTCATTGACATGGTTCACCTAGCCACTGGGTGGCAAAATGTGAGAATAACTTGTGGAGATGCGTGATGGAAAACTATGAGGCAGCAAGAATAAGGAAAATGAAAATCAGGGGAGTAATTAGTAGATATTGAGAATAAGGTCCATCAGCACATTCACTCGACAATTAGAAACACGGCCATGTCATCACATGAGAGACACGGGCCCCTCCCCTCTGATTTTTATTGCTACTCCTGTAAAGTAACCTAATACTATGGCTCACTAACAAGTAAGCGAATAACTATTTCAATCTCACAAGCAAAACTCTTTTTAAAGACACGAGACGGAGAGGTTCAGGGATGGAGAGGTAGTATGGGGGTTAAGGCCTTAAACCTGGTGACCCATGTTCGATTCCTAGTACCACATATGGTGTGCCCCCATCTCGAGCACTGCCAAGTGTGACCCCTGAGCATCGCCAGGTGTGGCCCAATCTCCACCCTTTCCAAAAAATCACTCAAGGAAGTTTCTGTAACTAGGGGAAAAAGCATACCTCAAGAATACTCATATGTATGTGCTTTTCTTTTAATGTAAATAGAATCCTAGAATCCCTGTCCCAATTATTCTGTTTCTTGTGCTACTATTAATCATCCATACCCTGTACTGTTTAACTCCCAATGTAAACGAAACGTACTTCCTCATCCCATAGTGTTGGGCTCTGCCATAATGCTGCTTTGAATAACAGGACGTGAATGTGATATAACAGTTTTGAACTGCTTGTATGGCTTAACTCGCGCTATCAAGCACCTCGGACCTGTGACAAGAAAGAATATGAGTGTCTACGTGGTGTTCCTTCAGTCTCACCTCAGTTCAAAGACCCCTCTAAGAAGCCTGCTATAGAGCATCGAGTAAAAGAGGCTAACTTGGATCAGCAATCTGAACCTCCCTCAGAATATAAAAACAAATGAAACATAAATAACCCATAAGGAAACTGGGGATTGTTTTGTTTTGGTTTTTGTTTTTGAAGCATTATTATAATAGGAGCCGCAGCTTTTCCTTTACCTCAGAATTAAGAACAATAGAGGCTCTTTTCCACCTGTAGTCTTTGGTTTTTCATTAACTCCATCTATGAGTTAATATAATAATTTATAACAAAGATATAATACACAGGCATATCTTGGACGCAGCATATCCTTATAGAGTCATGTTTTAAAAAGCTACAAAGTTGATGATATCAATAACATGGTGACCTATGGGGATGGGGCGCGTGAGACAATTCAGGAAGTACAGCAGGTGGATGCAGCAGCTGTGACCCTGGTTCAAATCCCCGGCACCAGCAGGGTGTGCTGAGCAGCACCCAAGGGTCACTCCTGAGCCAGGAACCAGGAATAGTCCCCGAACACCACCAGAAAAAAAAAACAAATCAAATAATATAGGGATAGACTAAAGTCATTAATCGAATGATTCTACTCTTTACAGATCAATCAATAAAGTTATATCATTTCCAATAAAGATCAAAGAATGGCTTAGTACTGGTAGGCTAATAATGGGATTTGCTTGATTCTCAAAAGAATAAGCATATGATCTCATATAAATTTATACACACACAGCATATTTTATATAATTCTTTTTTTTTTTTGCTTTTTGGGTCATACCCGACGATGCACAGGGCTTGCTTACTCCTGGCTCTGCACTCAGGAATTACTCCTGGCAGTGCTCGGGGGACCATATGGGATGCTGGGAGTCAAACCCAGGTCAACCACATGCAAGGCAAATGCCCTACCCGCTGGACTATCGCTCCCGACCCATTTTATAGAATTCTTAATGTTAAAATCGGAGCAATTTTAGAATTAGAAGAGATCAACTAAAAGATAAATTAAAACTCTACTAACCAAATTATAATGTACCGGAATTCTAAAAAGTAATGAAAAGTCTGTTTGTTTTTGGCCACAATCAGCGATGCTCAGAGCTCAGTGCCGGTGGGACTCTCAGGAGACCATATGGGGAGCTAGGGATTAATCGCAAGTAAGCACCTGCAGACTATGCTAGCTTGCCTCCCCAGTAAGAAAATATTTTTATATCAAAGACTAAAAAGAAAAATGTTTAATAAAGAACAATGGATAAATAAAAGGGCTTCCAATATAATGTGTTAAAAGTCTATACCTGCCATGTGGCCAACCTGGATTGGATCCCTGTTTCTGGATTTGGTGCCCTGGATACCACAGAGTGCCACAGGATGGCCCTGAAGTCCACTGAACACAGTCAGGTGGATCAGGGTGTCCCCAGCACCTCTGTCCCTCGCATGGAGGAGCTTGCACGGTCAGCCAAAAATCACCAAGAACAGGCACCGGGTCAACAGAGTACTCCCTGGGAAAATCAATACTCCTGCACTCACCAAAAAGGGAAAGTGCTTAAGCAAGAAAAACAACAATTAAAAAAAAAGAAGAAAAAAAAACTGGGAAAGAAAAAGTCATCAAGGAATGGATAGAAAACATGGTCCTTCCCTAAAGCAGCGTATAAGCGTCAAAGTTGAATGGGTTCATGGGGATACTAATGATGAATTTATGAAGATCCTCATTTACATGCTTTTGAAATTTTGAGACACTTTGCATTGTAAAATTTTCAAAAACATACAGAGTTTTGTAGGAAAAAAATTTCAGGGGAAATATCAGAGAACATAGAAATTTGAGTGAATAATATGAAGATATGATGATAACATATTTAGGACCAATTTCAGGGATTAAAAAAAAACTTGTTGGAAAATGTTCATGCCCAGATATAAAATAAATGTCAGCATGGAATTTTATCAAGCACTTAAGTTAAAAATTCGAGGAAAGAAAGAGAACCTACCTAAATGTGTTCGCTTTTCCTAAGTGTGTCATACATTTACTGAAGCTGACCTACTACATCCACCTGTCTCATTATGCTACTGAGCTTTGAAAAATATTGGTAGAGCATTTTATAATTTTAAAAGCTTTGGAGTTAATCTTTTAAAAAGGAAGACTTGGGGTTATTATAGACAGAATGCAAATATTAAAAATATATACATAAAACATATATAAAAAACCCTTGGGAATGTAAAAGTATTGCTGCCCAAAAAAGTAAATCACAGAAGGAAGGAAAATTGAAGACATGAGTATATGTATTAACCTGTCTAAGAAATTGAAGGAAACAGTTTCTGTTGAGAAAAAAAAATGAGTTTTTTTCTTTCCCCATCCATAGCAATAAAATTTTAACTAAAATTTTTTTTTTTTTTGGTTCACACCTGGCGATGCACAGGGGTTACTCCTGGCTCATGCACTCAGGAATTACTCCTGGCGGTGCTCAGGGGATCATATGGGATGCTGGGAATCAAACCCGGGTCGGCCGCGTGCAAGGCAAATGCCCTACCCCCTGTGCTATCTCTCCAGACCCTTAACTAAAATATTTTTAATAAAATTTATTTTAATCAAAGAACAAAATTTAAAATATTTAAAACATCAAATTAAAAGGCAGCAAAGGGGAAATAAGTAAGTAAACAGAACAGATCAACTTCATATCAGGAGTCAAGGAGACTTCTAAAGTTGACAAGAATATACTCAGATATTATAGTCTCATTCAAAAAATGTTTTAAAATTATCTATTAGGATTTTTGTTTTGAGAAAAGAACTGGAGTGAGAATACAAGACAAAGTTAATAGTAAAACTCTACTGTAAATAAAATTGTGATGATCCCAGGACTCAGTCCCTTTAAATCTTCCAGTTGCATATTTATGATGGCGACAAATAATTAAAGCAAACTCCATATTGAGCCAGAAACATAGTACTGGGATGTGTCTGATCTGCATACAGACGGTTCCTGAACACTGCCAGTAGTGACCCCTGAGGGCCACCAGGTTTGGCCCCAGCTTATGCCTCGCCCCAAATTAAATTTATCTTGAGAAAAATCTAAATACCCAAAATAGAATGAAAAAGTCATTAAACCAGTGAATTAACTCAATATCTAATAGTAGTATGTGGAAAAAAAAACCCTCAAGCACTGAATACCACATGGGTAAAGAGAATTGTGAAAATAAGAACATTTGTTAAATAAAAATTAGGCCTAAAATGTTTCATATGTTTTGAAAATAAACTGTTTTTGCGAGTTTAATTATTATCAGACAGTAGATTGCAACATCTGAACTAGTTCAAACTAGTTCACCTGTTTTCTCTTTGCTAATTTTTTAAAAATGAGGGAAAAGAAAAAAAGCATACAGTGACCATACATAAATTGTCCTACGCCATTCTAGGAAATGAAATTGCCACTTTATCAATATTTTAGAAATGGCATTAAAAATTTATCTGAGTTAGTAGTCAATTAATAAATAGCAGAGCAATGATTTCTGATTTTTTTAATTCAATATTAATTCTGCTATATTGCTACGGTTATTTTAGTGAACATTAACCTTATTGATTACAATGTTGGTCTGTTAAATTATAATATCATGGTTTTAAAAGCTAATTTATCGTTGTTACTTTGCAGTCAAATGCTCTACCCCTGAGCTATGCTCCCATATCGTTGTTGCTTTGGGGTCAAGGCTTCTTTCTGACTCTGTGCTCAGGGATCAATCCAGGTTGTGGTCAGGGGATAGTGTGCTGTCCTCAGGGGACAGTAGACAGTGCTGGGGACGAAACCCACATATGCTGCCTGCAAGGCAAGCACCTTACCCACTAGGTCTCTCCAGCCTCTAAAATCTGCTTTTAAAAGTAGCTTAGAGTTCTACTTGTTCTATTTCAGTGCAGCTAGAGTACATAATACTGCACTATGCATCTAGATCTTTTTACTCTGTTGTAGACCAAATAAGGGCTTCCCAAAGGTGCACTAATTGTTGGAAGCTGTAAATGTTTCCTTACGGGCAAAAATAACTTTGCCATGTGATTAACTTAAAGATCTTAAAACAGTGGCATTACCTTGGATAATAAAGCAGACCTAATATCCTTAAAGGCCGGTACAGGGGCTTTAAAAGATGGAATAGGAAGTTCGAAGTCAAAAAGGACATATGATGAAACTGGTCAGAGTTACTGACTTTTTTTTTTTAGGGGGGGTTGTTTGTTTTTACTTATTTTATTCCTCGCATTATTTAAATACGGTGGTTTACAGTTATAGAGTTACTGACTTTGGAGAGAGAAGATGAGAGTGGTCAGGCTTAAAGATTGGAGAGAGTGTCTTCAAGCATGGGGAAAAACAAAGAAGGGACCCCTCCCTAGAGGATTCTAAAGATCAAGTCTTGCTTTCCCCTTAAATTTAGCTTAACGAAACCGCCTTGGACTTCTGACCCCTACAGTTATAAAAGAATAGATCTCTGTTATTTCCAGCCGCTTGATTTGTGGTAATTCGTTAACAGCTGAACTAGGACACTAACACCAGATCCACTTAAGAATAAAAATCTTCTGACATTAAGTCTTGTCTCTGCTTTAGATAAGATTCTCAGATTTTACAAACCTGTGTCCTTGTTTATAGAGATGAAACTATAAGAGCATCTATTCAAACAAATGTGGTCACCATACTCCAGTGGAGGCTCATTAAATTACAGAAAATATTAAGTTAATTTTAGAATAAAAATAAAAGTTTTAACAAAAAATTGGCTCAATTTAATTTTGCTTCCAAGTCTCCCAAGTTAGTCAGTGATTCTTCATAACATATTGGATACAAGTTGAAATATGGAGGAAAACTGTTCCAATATTGAAACCACTTCATGATTTGAGCTCATTCCCTCTACTCCTTTAATATCTAGCCTCTTTGGGGAAGAGGCAATATCCTTGACTGGCTATAAATTTATGAGTGTAGTTGCTTTTATGACTCTGAATGTAATAGAACCTAAGTAAATACTGATAAGTTCTATTCTTCTGAGAAGTTTCCACCCACATAATATTGTCCCATCATTGGAAATCCCCACAGTTTTGATAAGAATGAAGGCAAGAACTCCTTTATATATAACACTTGTCAATTAGAATCAGAACAGCATTCATCATTTTAGTTGGAAAGTCTTTGCTTTTTTTTTTTTAGCCCACTTGAAGTCTATATAATAAAATTTCACCCATATTGTCTTTGAGTACCTTCAGCTGATTTTAGAGGTTAATGCTAGCTCTCAAATTTATTCTTTTCAGCATTCTTTAACATGGTTTGCATTCACAGATTAAGTGGTAAACTGAATTAAGAGAAATAAGTAATTTTATTCACCACACTATTCTCATATAAATAGAGTATATTTGAAAACCATGTCAGGGATATCCATATTTCATTACAGGGATAAGTATTGTCTTCATTAACTAGGTCTGTGGGGAACTGTATTAACTCTTTCAAACCACTTGGTTACCAGTCATTTTCATGAGTTCTCTGTGTACACAGTATATTTAAAGAGATTTTGTTCCCTCAGATGCAGTGTATTGATTTAGACTTTCTGTGTACAGGATCATAACATAGCACAAGTTAATTAGTACCCAGGAGGCCTCATAACTAGGTGAATTTGCACTGAAAATCATGATCCCTTAAAAAAAGTATAAAATGTGACCAAGAAAATATGATTTACTATAGAACTGTCCATTCTATGGCAAACAGCTGTGCAATGGTATGAGCATTACTTCAAGATCCCAATCAATATTTTTTTGAGAAATGACTCTTTAGGGAACAATTATTAATATTGGTTAAAAGAGGACCTTTTGGGCATTATTGTTTATTTTTTTCTTTAACTCAGAGTCAAAGTTTGTGTTTCTTTTATCTGGAAAGTGACGATGAATTGCAGATGTTACCCGGCAAAAATTTGCCTCTATCTTACATAAAGCTAACAGGTGATAATTAAATATTTACAGAATTCCATATAAGCACACTCAAGCATGCGCGCGCCCCCCCCCCCACACACACACACAAATTCACAATCCAAAACCAGAAGTAAGAAACAATTTTAGACTTCTGAGAATCTGAAGATCAATGCCCACCTATGCTGACATAAAACTGGATTATGTTTATGTCTGGAGCGATAGCACAGCGGGTAGGGAGGGTAGGGTGTTTGCCTTGCATGCGGCCCACCAGGGTTCGATTCCTCTGCCCCTCTTGGTGAGCCTGGCAAGCTACCATGGTGTATTCGATATGTCAAAAATAGTAACAACAAATTTTACAATAGAGACGTTACTGGTGCCTGCTTGAGCAAATCGAGCAATGGGATGACAGTGATACAATGATGTTTATGTCAGGATTACTCTGATGTATACACAATGTTACAGACTGAGGTTCTGTATCTCCTCACCAAATTAATATATTATAACACTAATTCCAATATGTTTAGGAACCTTGAGAAGAAATATATTCATGATCATCAACTCATTAATGGAATTAAGGTCTTTTAAAATTACTACTATCATTCAGTTAACATGGTTAAAGTTATGGCACTGATGTACAAATTAGTGCATCCCACCACCACCAAATTGTCATGACTCAGTCATTTCCTATGTCACCTTCAGTCTGATCTTCAGTTCCTTCCTCTCCTTCCTCTGTAATCAGTTTTGTAATCCAAGGTCAAGGGTTTGTCATTGTTTGATACTATTTACTCCCTTCTCCTGTTTCTCTATATTTCACAGATAAAATAATCCAGTACTTGCCCTTCTGATCTATTTCACTCAGCAAGATGCCTTCAGATCCATTCATGTTACAGCAAACAGCATGATTTCATTCTTTTGTTTGTTTGGCGGGCATACACCTTGCAGTGCTCAGGGCTTATTCTTGTAAGTACTTATAAGTACTCAGAGAACATTTCTCGCAACGACTGGGAGACTAGATGCAGTGCCATGGATTCAACTGGCATTGGTCTCATATGAGGCGAGTGTCTGAATTTGTGAAATATCTCTCTGGGCCAATTTCCTCTTACAGATGTCAGTACTCTGTTGTGTATAAACACCACAATTTCTATATCCATTCATCTGCCTTTCGACAACTGGGTTATTTCTATAGTCTAGCTATTTTTTTAGCTGCTAAGATGAACCCGGAAATGCATAAATCATTTTAAACTAAAATTTTGATGTGTATTAGGGTAAATGCCATGAAGTAAAGTCATTGAATAATAAGGGAATTCAACTTTTTTTGTTTTCTGGGTTTTGTTGTTCTTGTTTTTAAGGAACTTCCAAACTGTTTACGGTGCCATAGAGATTAAACATTATGACATTTCCACCAACAGTGAATGCAAGTTCCTTTTTCCCTGCATCCCTGCCAATACTGGTTGTTTATAGTCCTGTTGATATATGCCTTTCTACTTCCCAAATACTCAAAGCAACTTAGAAAAAAAAAAATGGAAGGTACTACATTTCCTGAATTAAGATTATACTGTAAAGCTATAGTAATCAAAACTGGGTGGTAAGGGAATACATACAGGCTCTTAGACCAACGGAGTGGAATGAAGCCCAGTGATTAAACCATCAGATTTATGGGCAGTGAATCTATGACAAAGGAGTTGGGATGATGTAGAAATGTAAAAAACTCTTAAACAAACGGTGCTGAGAAAAGTGGATAGCTACATATGTACCTAACCAACCAACCAAAACTCACACCATTCAGAAAAAAGAAATTTTGAAAACTTTCTTCAAAATTTGAAGAATTCCAGATTACACCAGAAACCACAAAACACACTAAGGAAAACATAGGTAAAATACTCTAGGATAAAATACTGAAAGGTGTATTCAATGAATTTGACTTCAGTGGTCAAGGTAACAAAAACAAAAATAAACAAATGGGATTACGTCAAATTAAAAAGATTTTGCATGGCAAAAAATAAATAAAACCAACTATTTAAAAAAAAACACTCTACAGAATGAAAGAAAATATCTACTCACAATACATCAATAAAGAGCTAATATCCAAGATATATAAAGCATTCACAAAGTTCTACAACCAAAAAAACAATAACCCCATTAAAAAAGGAGGAGAAGAGATGAACACACACTTCCTTAAAGAAAACATAGGGATAGCCAGTAAGGTAGGAGAAGTGTTCGCTTCTTATCAGAGAAATGCAAACCAAAGTAACAATGAGATATTATCTCACACGGGAATTAGTACTCTTAGGAAAAGAGTCCACAGAGCTAGCTTGTTGTTTTTGTACCATGAGAGGATACATTAAAAATTTGGCATTAAAACATTTGTGGTGGGGCCAGAACAACAGGACAGCACAGAGGGTGTTTGCCTTGCATGCAACCAACCAGGTTTCAACCACTGGCATCCCACATGGTCCCCCGAGCACCACCAGGAGTAATGTCTGAGCATCTGGTATAACCCAAAAAGAAAAATAATTAAATAAATAAATAAAAAGTGTTAATACACCACAAACTTTTATTTAAAAAAAAAAGTTTGCAAAAGTTTATAGGGGCCAAAGAGAGATTACAGCAAGGCGCTTGCTTTGCACACAGCCTACCTCAGTTCCGTCCCCAGCACCTGCCAGGAAAGATCCGGCAGTGCAGAGCTAGAAATTACTAGGCCTAAGCACACCCAAGTGTCCCTCCACCCCTCACCCCACAACAAAGTTTGCTAAATGTACAAGTGCCCTCAACAGAAGCATATCATGCTGGCATCATGATCCCAACGATAACAGTAGGAAATATTTATTCTTTCTACAAAAACTTGCTAAAGCAACAAGAACTATGACAGGAGGTATGACCGAACATGAATGTGATTAAAAGCATAAAATAAACATTTAATAAATTAACCATATAATAAGTTCATCGACTCTCCAGAACATAGAAACATTTGCTTTTACATGAAGTCAAAGTGTACAGTTCATTTATATATACTATAAAATCAACATTATCGGGGCTGGAGCAATAGCACAGTGGGTAGGGCGTTTGCCTTGCACGTGGCCGACCCGGGTTCGATTCCCAGCATCCCATATGATCCCCTGAGCGCCGCCAGGAGTAATTCCTGAGTGCAGAGCCAGGAGTAACCTCTGTGCATCTCCAGGTGTGACCAAAAAAAAGAAGAAAAAAAAAACCGAAACAATCAACATTATCAAGTTATATTAAATATTTCTCATAATCCCATTCCTCAATAAAAATTTTGTTTCTACTGATTTCATGATTATATCTTATATAATTTATTTGTTGAGTACAGAAAGACCACAGCATTTTTCTACAGAAAATGAGATGCAAGGATAAAATTTTGAACACAAATTAGGATTCACAATCCTGACAGGCTACAGAGATCACTTCTTCTTAAGAACTCATAGCAATTTGTAAATATCATATTGAGTAGAAATGCAGTCATAAACTAACTACACATTTGATGCTATAATTTTGTTCATATTCTATTCAACTTTATATGTGCTATTTGGTTCCTGCAAAGTTCATTCCTTTTAGGAAATAGGGATTATATCTATTTCTATAACCCCATCTGTCTAAAAGGGTAAGATAGATGGGCAGATAGATAAGTAGGTGTGTAGTACATTCATACATAGAAAAACATTTATTGAATGAATATAGAATAAATGTCAATGTAATTAAAAATTAATGGGAAAAACATATTTGATGTGCAATTACAATAACTTATTTCATAATATTACTGCCTGTAATTAAGGAAAAAATGTTGTACCTTAAAATATTTTTTAATTTAACATTTTTTTCATTAATATATCCATTCAAATACATGGTAATTAAAATATGTGGAGTTCTCAGAAAGATTAAAGGGACAATCGTTATTCTCGTTAGCTTTCACTTTTGATTTTCAAAGAATACACACAATAAAAGTTGTTGTTAACCTTAGCCCACTGCAGTCCTGAAGAAATATGAACTATGCCCCTGAGTTCCAACCTATTACTGCTTCTTCCTACAAGGGCATGTATTCATTTACATAAATGCACCAGATGTCTGAGATTTAGAAAATAATGAAATGAAGACATAGGGAGAGAGACAAAGTATAGCATGTGAAGTGCTTGCCTTGCATGTAGCAGACCCTTGTTTAATCCCTGACATCACATAAAGTTCCCCACATACCACGAGGAAGTTTCCCTGAACACAGAGGCAGGAGTAAGCCCTGAGATCAAAAACCAAAATAAAATAAAACAAGACACAATTCCTGCCTTCAAAGAATTTTCATAGTATTAGAGAAAATTTTCAATATAAATTTGTACAATGGCATCTTTTTTTCAGAGCCAAGAAATTATATTTATTTGAAACTACTTAGCCTTTTTCCTTGTTGTTTCACTATGCCCAAACTGGTTTTAACGTTTTGATTCACTTGCTATCATCATTGAACACAAAGTTAATTTATAATACATTTACTTTTTTAAAAAGTTTTTATTTTTTTTAGAGCATTACAATGTCATTCATGTTATGATAATCACTGTATCACTGTCACGCCATTGATGATCAATTTTCTAGAGTGGGCACCAATAATGTCTCCATTCGTCCTAGCCCTGAGATTTTAGCAGCCTCTCTTTACTCATTCTTCCCAGTGGTGCCACATTGGAGGCTCTTTCAGAGTAAGGGGAATGAGACCCAACATTGTGACTATTTTTGGCATATCGAATACACCATGAAGAGCTTGCCAGGCTCTGCTGTTATGATAATACATACATATATAAACTGGTTTTGTACCTTTTTTACAGGAATCAACATTTTATCCCTGCTTCCTCCTGAAAAAAGATGCCTTTAAAAACTGGTTTAAGTATATGTCCTCTTTTTCGAGAATAGATAAAAAGACAGGTAGATAAAAAGATAGCCCAATAAGTCTTTCTTTCTGATCATTTTCTTATTTACTCATCTTCTTCATTCAGGTTATATTTGCCAAGCAGTCTTGGTTATGTTCATTTATTCAGGGATCTTACGTGCAACAAGCATTGCTTCTATTAACTGCCAAATTTATTTCTAATTTTAAACACTCAAGAGTGAAGTTAATCTTGAAACATAATGTAATAGTTGAAGTCTTCCTTTAAATTACCATCATCCTATCTCTACATAAGAAGATTACATTTTCAAAAAAAAAAAGACTATATTTTAACTCTGAGCACTATATACAAGCATTTAGATATGTATTTAGAGCATTTAGAGAAACAGAGGGATCACTGGCTAGAATGTAACTATCTAAAGATAGGCAAGATGCATGTGTTTCACTGTCACGGTCACTGTCATCCCGTTGCTCATCGATTTGTTTGAGCGGGCACCAGTTAATATCTCTCATTGAGAGACTTATTGTTACTGTTTTTTGCATATCCAATACGAACGGGAAGCTTGCCAGGCTCTGCCGCGCAGGCTCGATACTCTCGGTAGCTTGCCGGGCTCTCCGAGAGGGGCGGAAGAATCGAACTCGGGTCAGCCGCGTGAAAGGCGAACGTCCAACCGCTGTGCTATTGCTCCAGCCCGCATGTATTTATGTACTCTAAAAGTATTATAACCAGTCTTTCATTCTATAGACAGCATCTGCCATGAACCCATTTCAGTCATTTGTGAGGAAGTAAAACATAATTTCTACAGTGATATTTTGTTTGCTTTAAAATTAATCATATCATCTGTAATGCTGCCTTCAATAGTCACTTCTCCACCACTCAATTAATCATTTTGTATTCAGTCTCTTGAACCCGGCCTAATATGGTGCTGCCAGGTGGCCCACGACGCTTTAGTATCCAGGAACATAAGCCCACCTACTGAGCTCATACTTCCACTGCGCTCAACCACAAACAAAATTACATCTGCATCTTTTCCTTCTAGCAACTCATCCAGAAAATCTATCACTGACTCCATCAGATATAAGACCTGCACCTCACTCTAAAACAAGCCCCAATCTCGCTTATAAAAATGCTTGCATGCGGGGCACAGTGGGTAGGACGTTTGCCTTGCACGTGGCCGACCCAGGTTCAATTCCCAGCATCCCATATGGTCCCCTGAGCACCACCAGGGGTAATTTCTGAGTGCAGAGCCAGCAGTAACCCCTGTGCATCACCAGGTGTGACCCCAAAAAAAGCAAAAAAAAAAAATGCTTGCATGGGAAAATGTCCCTTTGCTGAGAAAACCTAAGCAGCCATCATGGTAACCCTGTTAACTAGAGGCTTCAAGTGCTCTTTTAGAAGTATTCACTATCCACACAGAAGACGACCCTCTATTACATCAATGTGATATGTCAGACTCCAAGGAAATTTCTTCCTAAATATTAGCTTTGACCTCAAATAATTCACAACTACGATCTAGGAAAATATCTTTGGAATCACATCAGTCCAGGTTTTAATTCTGGCTCTGCTACCATTGACTTATTCAGAAAGATTTCAGATGTTTTATTTAAATTATCCCCCCCAATGAAGAAGATATGTTGTCCATACACAATAGAATGTAGCACTGTAGCACTGTTGTCCCATTGTTCATCGATTTTGCTCGAGCAGGCACCAGTAATATCTCCATTGTGAGACTTGTTGTTACTGTTTTTGGCATATTGAATACGTCACAGATAGCTTGCCAGGCTCTCCGAGATGGACAGAGGAATCGAACCCGGGTCAGCTGCGTGCAAGGAAAACGCCCTACCCACTGTGCTAGCGCTCCAGTCCACAGAATAGAATAAAGTTTAGTATTACAAAATTGTACTGTTTAGTATTACAAAATACTAAATAGTATTAGTATTTAGTAGTGTAAACAACGAGATCTTTCCCTGTGCTACAACATGGATGTTACTGGACAGGATTAAGCCAAGTCGGAAGGAGAAAGACAAAATTCCAAATGGCAGCATTCAAAGCGTGGTATATAAATAGATGAAGCAAAAGAAGAGTCAACGTATGCTAAAAACAGTATATCAAAGTGAAGTGTGGACCAGAGAGACAGTAGAAGGATAAGGCACACATCTACCATGTTGACTGAACTCAGTTCAATCCATGATATGAGCGCCGTGCAGTCCTCGAGCCCCTTAGCATGGCCAGACTGGCCTGGGAAATCCCTGGCACCAGCAGAGCACTTCTGTTGAACCGTGGACCAGCTTGGCACTGAATTCCCAAGAGTGTTCCCAAGCACCCTAACCCCCACTGAGGTCCAAAATAAATCAATGAAATTGAAGTTTGTGTGTGGAGTGGGGATGGTGGGCTGAAATAGCCAGTGAGGAATACTGGCGTAATATCCTTAGCAGGAGGCATAATATGATAGCAGTGTAACTCCTAAAACTATATACAATTACACTCATGAATCAAAGTCACCCCAGTTAGAAACAAATTTTAAAACGGTAAGAAGATAGTGGTCCTAGAAAGATTTACCTGAGGGTCATAGAGATTAGTATCATGGAGTGTGTGACCCATGCTAGGCACCTTTGGAGCGGGAGAGATAGTACAGTGGGTAAGGCGCTTGCCTTACCTGCAGTCAACCTAGGTTTAATTCCTAGCACCATACATGGTCCCTGGAGCCCTGCCAGGAGTGATCCGTGAGCACTGAGAACACAATCTCATGTGTCCCCCGCCAAAAAGACACAGACCTTAAATAGCTACCTCATAAAGGCAACTTGTGTGTACCCCAAATGTAGCAGATGGCAATCCCCACCACACTTTCTCTTAGATAATTAGTATTTAAAAGACATGATTACTCATCATAAAAAACTGATGCACATGAGGTTTCTTTCCAACTGATCTATGGAGCAGCTCACTATGGGATTGGCTATGAATACTTCAGGTATTTGTTAAGTATGGACTCCGCACCAGGGGTGCCCCAGAGGGGGCCGGTGAGAGCCCTCTCCACCCCAAGGGACCCAGCCCCAGCAGCCGACCTCCAATACCCCACCACCGCCAGGCTCCAGGCCGCTTTCCACATGCTCAGGCCGAGCCTCACGCATGAGCGAAGTCCCACGGAACCCAGGTAATGCAGAACTCTGTGAACTTTGTGGACTCTGGGCTTAACGGGACCTGGGAGCAGAGATCCTCTGCCTGCTTTACCCAATCTCTGAGACCCAGAGGTCACACCCATCAGCCACCTCCTGCCTGTGCCAGATAATCTCCTCATCGGCCACCCTCCAGAACTCACGGCTACTTCTCTCGGAAGGGAGCATAAAATGAGGCCCCCATAACCATGCCACTGGACTCCGAACTAGGGAGTGCTTCAGAGTGGGGTGAGGGAGAGCCCTCTCTGACCCAAGGGACCCAGTCCCGGCAGCCAACCTCCACTACCCCACCGCTGCCATGCTCCAAGCCGCTTTCCACATGCTTGGGCCGAGCCTCACACATGAGTGAACATATTCTTTGACACATCATCATAAAAGGATATATATATATATGCATATATGTATATATGTATATATGACATATATACATACGCATACACACACACACACACACACACACACACACACACACACACACCTCTTGGAGAGTCCAGCAAGCTACGGAGAGTATCCTGCCCACACGGAAGAGCCTGGCAAGCTCCCCATGGCATATTTGATATGCCAAATACAGTAACAAAAACAGGTCTCATTCCCCTGACCCCGAAAAGAACCTCCAATCGTTGGGAAAGACGAGTAAGGAGAGGCTGCTAAAATCTCAGGGCTGGAACAAATGGAGATGTTACTGGCGCCCACTCAAGTAAAGCAATGAACAACGAGATGACAGTGATACAGTGACAGTGATTTGTTAAGTAACTAAAATAATGAATCAAGGAATCAAGTTGGTAAATCTTTAAATGAATTGATCAGTAAAAAACAGCTCCTTTATTTTTGTGACTTTTTCACAGTGTTAGCTTTATCATGTTTATAATATCTGGAAAAGATTGCAGTTACCACTCTAGTGAAGACTACATTTTTTATTCTTTATAAGAAAGTAATAGAGTCAATTCTTTATGTTCTTTTTTGTAAAAAAAAAAAAAAAGAAAGAAATTAGGCCTAAAAATGGCACAGATAAGCTATAACATCAAATATAAATTTGAATTGAACACTGTGTAATTCAATAAAACACAAAATGAATAAATTTTCAGAGAACCATGCTTTCAAGGGAATACGAAAAGATTTTTCTTTTCAATCTCAAATATACAAAATGCTTTATAAGCAAGTGCTTAAAAACATCTCCATAAGTGTCTTCTTGAATTGAATTACAACTCAGGTCTCCTATAACCCTCATACAGTTTTAATTTCATTCTTTGTGGGTGTTTTAATACATTTAAAACTAACTCCATACTTTTTCTATTTACGTCCTCAGTAATAATCTAAATATGATGTTAAATGTTGAGAGGTTCAGTTAAGACATTATACAGAGAAAAGATATCATGGGAACAAAAAAATGAAACTTTTAGGTACCTGAGGCTCTGGAAATGTTTATTATCAGTAGATTTATAATAAAGAAGTTCTCAGATAAAAATAAAAGTAGTTTTAGAGTTCCTGTAATCATTTATCAGTTATGCTTGTAAGGTAGAAATGTTAATGCACCTCAATGCAACTATTGTTGATCTAAAAACCTAATATAAATCCACGGTCATCATTCAATTAGGATCTTCAAATCTGGAAGGTAGGATTTTTATCGGAGAGGTAATGAGATGGCACTAAATCAGCCTTATACTGAAAAAATATGTACACATTAAATTGTACTATTGGGGGATTTTTTATTTGGTTTGTTTGGTTAATTTGGGAGCCACACCCAATGATGCTCAGGAATCACTTCTGGGGGACTCAGGAGACCATATAGGATCCAGGAAACAAACTAATGTTTACTGTATAATACATAGCAAGTGCCCTACTTGCTGTACTATTACCCCCACCCTTATGTTATTTTTCTTGTAACAGAATTTACTCATAGGAATTATTTTATAACACATCATAGTCATTTTTAAAATCTTTTCAACAGCCTACAGTAAAATAAAGAGGAAATTTCCAGTTTTTTGAGCTTTTAGTCATTTCACCAACTCAATGGTGATTTGGGTTGTGCCTACAAAATCAAACATAAAAATAAAATAATTTATCAAGATATTTTAAGTGGAATATTTTCTATAATTCTTTGCATTTTTTAGACTTTAAGTTGAAATATCCAGAAAATTATAGTTCTTCATGTTCACACTTAAACGAAATAACAGGTAGTAGCAATTGATTTAACTGCTCTCTGGAGCATATATTACTTGAACATTACTCATGATATTGATTGTCATTGTTGGATATATGTATAACTAAAGATACCAGCATTTATGAAACTTAATTTTTAATTATTAATCACCTCCTAAGAGCAAACAAATTACATAAAAATAACATCTGTAAACAAAGACAGATGGAAAGGCTGTATGAAGTTTAACACTTAGATCTTTTAAAATGACTATAAATTTTATGTTCTTTAAAACTATATTTTGTATCCTCAAAAGCAGTGTGGCAGTCTGCTACTATTTTCTTAGCAAGTCAAAGTCTACAGACCTTACAGTTGGCTTAGTTTTTGTTTCAAGCGTTGATGTATTTAATTGAGAGGTTTAGTTATTCGTTTGCTTTCTGATGGAAGAGAACAATACATCCAAGTACTATGTTGTCTGCACTAAAATAATGATTGTAGAAACAATAGGGAGGCTGGTACTCCTCTCATTTTTCATATATGATTGAAAAATCTTACATTTTTCCTCCATAAGTCTAATCTTTTTGGAACACACACACACACACACACACACACACACAGAGTTTTTCTAAGCAGTTTGATTTTGTTCTTCTGAGCCCCGGCAGCCAAACACCTGTAGAACCCAGCCACAGCCATGCTCAAGCCCACTCTCCACACGCTTGGACTAGCTTCATACATGAAGGAACCGACAGAGGAACCCAGGTATGTGGGACCCATGGCTGAGATTTCCAAGCCTGCTTGGATCAGGACTGGGCCTCCTCCACCCAGATCCCCCATTTTCCAGTAGCTTGGCAGTCACACCCACAAACTGCCTACTCCCATCCCTCACCGCACTGTGTAATCCCATCAACAGCCAAGATCCAGAGACTATAAAACAAAGCTCCCCGGAGAGATCAACGCACAAACTCACAGGGCACAGCCTGGCAAGCTACCCATGCGTGGCATATTCGATATGCAAAAAACAGTAACAATAATGGGCCTCACCTCGTTCCCCTGACCCTGAACTCGACAGAGACAAATAGACATGTTACTAGCACCCACTAGAGCAAATCAATGAGCAACGGAATGAACGACAGTGGCACAGTGATACAGTGCCACTTTTCTAAGGATCGACTGGTGCCAGGGGGACAATACAATTCCATGGATTAAACCTGCGACTCCCAAATGCAAATCATGTGCTCCAGTCCTCTGAGCTAATCTCAGCTCTCAGTAGTTTGATTCTTAATAATCGGAATTTTTTTACATATTCCTTTCATTCAGACAAAAAAAAAAAAGTCATAATGATGTGACTGACCAGGTAGTCCTGTGAATACTGGAGACAGGAGAGGACAAACTCCCTGCACTTGCGGGCCTCATTTTAATGAGCAAGTGAGACAAGATGAAAGTACACATCAGAATTCCAGTGACTATTAAACACAGAGAAATGAAAAAATAAGTCAATAACATGGCACATATATGTATTTACATATTGTGTGTAATATATATCATATATATATATATAGCACCCAAGTATTAATTTCATTATTCTTTTTTTGAGGTCAGCACTGCTTAGGGCTCACTCCTGACTCAGTGCTCAGCTCACTACTCAGGTGCTCTGGAGACCAGGCAGATCCAAGGATCAAACCTGGGTCTCCTGCACTCAAAGCACCAGCTCCACTCTGTGGCGCTACTTCTCTGACTCAGGTAGCATTCTTATTTTTATAGACTGACTTTGGGAGTCTTTTGTAAAGGTTTGGTATTTAGAAAAAAAAAATCAGCAAACTGATGATGAGAAATTGGAGAAGACCATAGCCACCAAAACAATAGAGCAGCAACAATCTCTATCATGGGAAAGTGTCACAGAGGGCAAAGTGATTGGTAAACAAGGCCAGCAGCAAAGGAAGGAAGCACCAAGAAATGTCCTACCAGTTCATACATACTTTTCTTAATCCTTTGTCCCGTGACCTAGACTATCATTTGCCACATTTTACAAAACAAACAAACAAGACCTAAACATAAAACATTAAGATCAAAAGTAGAAAATAACTTGCCATAAACTGAAGAAGATCAAGGACCAAATCTCGGAAGCCCCAATGGATGTCATTAGTTCCAGTTCTTCAAAGAACACAGAGACATAGCTATAATCCTGGAACATGATAGTCACAGGTATACAACAGCCTGGCACAGGGAATAAAAAGTTCTAATTGAGGAGGCCTGGCATTGCAGCTTCCTGCTGGGTCATCTTGATCAGTCAATTTACCTCTTGATTTTTAATTTATATAAAAATGTTGGGCTGGAGACACGGAATTGCGGGCAGGACCTTGGCTGCACGTGGCCAATGCAGGTTTGATCCCCAACACCCCATAGGGTGCCCTGAGCACCATGAGGAGTGATTCCTGAGTACAAAGCCTGGGAGCAAGCCCCAAGAACTGCTAAGTGTGTCCCCACCCAAAATAATGTCCACAGATTCATTCTAAGAATATTGACAAAAGCTCTAATATGATGTAGGCAATGTGGTCAAGAAGTATTATGAGTGACAAGTGAATTTTCCTTCAATCAACCCTAAGTCAAATAGAAAGCAGACCTACAAATCTGTCACTTAAGATAGTAAAAGTTCAGAATGCAAAAGACAATACAGTGGGTGAGCCAGTAAGGTGCCTGCTTGGCATGGGGCAGATCCGGTTCTATCCTCAGCACTGCGTATGGTCCCTGCATCCCATGAGTAACTTCTAAGCACAGAGCCAGAATTTAAGACTACCAGTTATGGTACAAAATGACAAATCAAATCAAGCCAATAAGATAATAAAAGTTCAATAAAGAACAAGAAAAATACTTTAAAATATATCACTGTATCACTGTCATCATCCCATTGTTCATCGATTTACTCAAGTGAGTGCCAGTAATGTCTCCATTCCTCCCAGCCCTGAGATTTTAGCAGCCTCGCCTTACTCGTCTTTCCCAACGATTGGAGGCTCTTTCAGGGTCAGAGGAATGAGACCTGTTATTGTTACTGTTTTTGGCATATCAAATATGCCACGGGGAGCTTGCCAGGTTCTGCCATGCGGATCAGATACTCTCTGTAGCTTGCTGGGCTCTTCGAGAGGCACATTTATATATATGTATTTATTATATATGTATGTATATATGTGTATATATATGTGTATATATGTATGCATATATGTGTGTATATATATATATGTACATATATATATTTCCTCTCTATGATTTTATGGAAAACAGGTAGGGAGAGTCTTATGACATGTCCAAAAATATGTTCACTCATGTGTGAGGCTCGACCTGAGCCTGTGAAAAGAAGCCATTGGTAGTAGAGTTGGGTAGTGGAGGTCGGCTGCCAGGGCTGGGCCCCTTGGGGTGCAGAGGGCTCTCACCCACCTCCCTCTGGGGCACTCCTGGTGCAGAGTCCGGTGGCACGGTTATGGGAGCCTCAATTTATGCTCCCTTCCAGGAGAAGCAGCCCTGAGTTCTGGAGGGTGGCTGATGAGATTATCTGGCACAGACAGGAGGTGGCTTATGGGTGTGACCCCCGGGTCACCAGAGATTTGGGGAAGCAGGCAGAGGATCTCTGCTCCTGGGTCCCCTTGAGCCCAGAGTCCAAGATCACAAAGTTCCGCATTACCTGGGTTCCGTGGGACTTCGCTCATGCTTGAGGCTCAGCCCGATCATGTGGAAAGGGGCCTGGAGCGTGGCGGCAGTGGGGGTGTGGAGGTCGGCTGCACTTTAAAATATAAAGCCAGAAAAAAATGCTGTCTGGCAATTATTTATTTGTTAAATTGAGGGAGGAAGAAGCTCCATACTCACACAGAAGCATGTTGTCTTATTCATTTTTTTATCATTTTAACTGTCAGACACTGAGAAACACCCTAAGTATCCTGTGAGAAAGCATTATTGTATGAATTGTCATCCTAAAGGCTAAAATATTTATAGCAAACATCCTGGCCTGCTGTTTCTCTATAATTATATATTATACATTATTTTAAAAACAATAATATTGTTCCTGTAATTTTAATTCCTGTAAATATAAATTATTTTTAAATAGTATGCCATGGGCTCAGGTATCTTCACAGGTCATGGTTTCTTCGTTAGTAAAAATAACGGATAAAGAGAATTTAACCTGAGTAGAGAAGCACTGATTCTTCCTCAAAGAAATGAAACATGCATCTAGGATGTATTTCATTGCCCTTCAACATGTCAGAAAGAAAGTCCTATTTTCATAGTAGAATTTCTTGCTGTTGTTTTAGTTATTCTTCTGTTCTTTAGTTATTTGGTTATCTAGTTATTTAATTATTTGGAGGTCACACCTGGAGGTACTCAGGGCTTGGCTCAAAACACCCAAGATTACCACTGGATTTGCTCAAGGGACCATGAGAGGTGCTAGGACCAAGCTCGGGTCAGCCACAAGAAGGCAAGTGCTTACCTGCTGTACTATCTCTCTGGCCCTGCACCTTATAATTATTAATTATTGAGGAAATAAAATTTCAAGATCTCAGGTTTATAAACCTGGTGCACACATCCTCAACTAAAAATTACTACAGTTACTTCACATTCACAACCTTTTTGAAGGTTTGAAGAAGCCCAAGAATAAGAGAGGGACCTTATTAGTTATATATTTTAAGTTCAAGTCACATAATAAACTCTAAATAAGCAACTAGGTTGGAGGAACTAAACATTGAATTATAGGGTGAACCAAGATGAATCAATTCCATCTTGAATGTGTTTTGTCTTAATATATACCCCAAAGAGAAGATGAAAAAGTATAAGACATAGACAATTCTGAGCTAACAAATACTTTTTTGATAATGAAAAAAAATAAAATGCTTAATTTGGGGGTGGAGTTATAGCATAACAAAATCAGCAAGGTGCCAAATAGAAACAAGATTAATCAGATCCTATGAGGTCTTTATCCTAACATGGGATAATATCAAGACAGGAGAAATGTGATTCACATTCTAATACAGGGAAGGAATCAAATCAAATATTGTTTTAGTGTAAGTGTTAGCTGTACTAAAAGAGGTTGTACAATTACTTTCTAACTACGAGTAACACATCTTCCATTTAAAGATTAAAATGAAATTTGAAGAGCCAAAAAAAATAGTCCAGTGGGCAGCGCACTTGTTTTGCATGAAGCCAACCCCAGTGAGTTCCCCCTGCAAGGCATATGGTGCCCAGAACACAACCAGAGTGATCTGTGAGCACACAGCAAGGAGTAAGCGCTGAACACTGCTGGGTGTGACCCCAAAACAAAAACAAACCAAAATATTGACTAAACTGAAATCTGACTAATTATTGTTACCCCTTGTTAAGGTGATCAAGAGCCCAGGATTGCCCAAGATGGTTCGTTTCAATCTCTCAAATACACTTGAAAAAATATCATTATCCCTGTCTGTCTCCAGCGTCCTAATTTTAGGGTCAGGAAGATTGTTCAGAGGTCTGGAGTAAATGCTTTGCATGTAGGAGGCTCGAGTTCAGTCAATACCTAACACCACATAATAATATGAGCACTGCTAAGGAGCAACTCCCAATCAGCATGCCAGGGATAGTCTTTTGAGTAAGACCCTGTCACTATTTTTTATTCTGATTTAGATAATAAATTATACTTGCAATACTATATACTAGGGCTGGAGCGATAGCACATCGGTTGAGCATTCGCCTTTCATGCGGCCGACCCGAGTTCGATTCCTCCGCCCCTATTGGAGAGCCTGGCAAGCTACCGAGAGTATCAAGCCTGCGCGGCAGAGCCTGGCAAGCTACCCATGTGTATTGGATATGCCAAAAAACAGTAACAATAAGTCTCTCAATGAGAGATGTTACTGGTGCCCGCTCGAACAAATTGATGAGCAATGGAATGACAGTGAATACTATATATCGTTCTTGGCCAGAAGAAGTGATACCTAAGTATAAAGTAAGCTCTGAACACACTGCCAGGTGTGGCCCAACTTTAGAAAAACTAAAAAACACTTTTCATATACGTACATATGACTTATATGAAGTTCTTGAAAATACATATAGATACAATTAAATTAAATAAAGACAGCAAGCAAAAATAAAACAAGCGAACCATTCTGAAAGGGAAAATGGAAAAAGTCAGTCAGACAGATAGTTCAGGGGTTAAGGTGCTTATTTTACATGTGCTGAATCCAGTTCAAATCCCTTGCACCATATATGGTTCCCTGAACACCGGGAATGAAACTGGAGCACAAAGCTGAGAGTAAGCCCTGAGCACAGCCACGTAGAGCCCCCCCAAACACCAAAGTCACAAAAAAAGGAAAGAGAGAGAGAGAGGTAAGAAAAAGGGATAGGGAAAAATGAAAGGAAAGAAATTTAAATAAATACTTGCTTTGTCCTGAATATTTTGAGAAACATAGTCATGTGGTATAGTTAGTACTACTTAGGTAAATTTAGCAAATGATGGCTCACAATTGAGAAAATGCTTGTTATCATCATGATCAATATCAAAGCTTTCCAAAACACTATATGCAATGACATACTTTTAACTAGTAGTCTATGCCAATTTCTGGTGCTCATAAAAACTGATAGTTATTTGTTTCTAGAAACATGATGAGACATGGTATTCATATTTGTCTTTCCATTACTCAGATTAGTGCAAGTATCTTTAGAAGTGTTTCTCGTGCATTTTGATTTCTTTTTCTAGCAAATGCCTACTCATACCTTATTCCCACCCATCTATTGCTCTTTTTCATTGTTTCCTATAGCGCCGTTTTGGGACAAAGCTCTTAATTTAAAGAGGGGTGAAATTTATCATCTCTCGGGGCTGTTCTTTTAAAATAATGTTTTCACAGAGAGATTTTTTTAAATAGTTTCTTATTCCTTCCCAATTTAATTTGCCAATCCAACTGAAATTGATTTCATTGTGAGATTAAGTCTAGTTTTATTTTTTTCTGCTTTAACTGCCAATATTTCCACCACCCTGGGTCCAGGGCACCCTTTCACCACTAATCAGTTATTCTAGCTAAAGGAGAGAGTTTCCACATGTGGGCTGTTTATGAGGTAAGCATTTTGTTCCAGTAATATGTTCATGAACTAACACACTGTAATAATTATAACAGGTCGAAAATAGATCTTTGTATCTGGTAGGCCAAGAGGTTCTTCCTTGTACTCTTTTTTCAAGAATAAATTAGCAGTTCTTGTCCCTTTGATCTCACACATGAATGTTAGAACGAGGCAGTCAGTTTTTATGAACACTTTTGTTGAAATTTAAGAATTGCACTAAATCATATACCAATTTGAGGAAAATTCTCATTTTCCAAACACTTCTTTTTGCTTACAATATACCATAATTTTGAACTTGAGTACAGTGTTTTTCAAAATTTCTTGTACCAAATGTATGATTGTGTACAAAAGTTTTTTTCATTGTTTGGAGTACCCTATAATTATTATTAAAAGAGAATATTTCCTCAGTTAAAATATTATTAATATATGTGAAGTGATTAAAATTTTATTTTATTTTATTTTGTAATTTAAATACTTTTGCAATTTAAACCATACTAGAAAATTTAAAAGTGCTTCTTTCCTCTCAAAATTTAACCATTTTTTAAATTTTTCTCCTCTTAGTGTCTTGGGTATGATCTGTAGGACAATGTTTAATGAGTGGTGGAAATAGCATTGTTGATTTATTCTAGATTTTAATGTTTTTATTATAGAGTAGGTGTTTATTAAAAGTTCTTGGTACAGACACTTTATTATGTTAAAGCAGTCTCTTATATTCAAATTTTCTTAATTTTTTTAACACAATAAATTAACGCTGGTCACAAAGATAGTTCTGCAAACTGAGTGCATACTTTGCATGTGTGTAGGCCTGAGTTAATTCCCAACACTGCATGACTACTTAAGTACTCCCTGGATTTATCCTGAGCACCTATCTGGGAAAAGTCCCTGAACAAAAAAAACTCAGATCCCCAAAACAAAAATAGATGAATACATGTTGCATATTATAGGTGTTTTTTCCTATATACACTTGTCATGTTTTTTAATTTCATACATTAATAACATCTTTTTATTCCTACAATAAACCTCAACTAGGGGGCTGGAGCAATAGCACAGCGGGTACGGCGTTTGTCTTGCATACGGCCGACCCGGGTTCGATTCCCATACGGTCCCCTGACCACCGCCAAGAGTAATTCCTGAGTGCAAAGCCAGTAGTAACCCCTGTGCATCGCCAGGTGTGATCCAAAAAAAAGGAAAAGCAAAAATAAATAAATAAATAAATAAATAAATAAATAAATAAATAAATAAATAAATAAACCTCAACTTTATGATGATGTATTTCATACGTATAACTCATTTTATTTGCTTATATTTATGGGAGTTTTAAATGAATACTCATAAATAAGAGCATCCTACAATTTTTCTTTCTCATTTTGTGTCTTTCTGGTTCTAATACCAAGGTTAGAGTAGCCCTGTGAGTAAATTCTACAGTGCTCCCACTGTGCTTATTCTTTCAGAATGCAGATTAAACTTGAAATGACAGCTATGTTAACTATTAGATGAACCTAAAAAGACCATCTAGGGTGCCTTTATACAGACCTTATTGATTCAATATCCCTACTTATTACTAGACTATTACTGTTTTCCATTTCACAGAATGTCATTTTTGTAAATTATAATTTTAAATATAATTATTTTTGAAAGTTCCATTATATAGGTATAAAGCTATTTGAGATGCTGTGTTGTCTGTTCTGCATCATAGTGTAATCCTTCTACTATTAATTAATTTAAATATGTGTGTTCAGTATATTACCTGTCATTTTGCTAAAAATTTTTGTATTTATTCATTTCCATTATTCTCTACCATATTATTGTATAATTAATTTTTATTAATATGATGTATTTTTATCTATTTTTCTGTATTATAATGCTATGATTCTAACTTATTTGGTAAAATAAATCTTTATCACCTCTATTCTCTGTGTTTTTTTAAGAATCTTAGTAAATACATAAAATCTTTAAATTTCCCTTATGATTTTTACCTCAATAGTATTCTGTCACTGTCATGCTGTTGTTAATTGATTTGCTCGAGCAGGCACCAGTAACGTCTCCTTTTTGAGACTTGTTGTTACTGTTTTTGGCATATCGAATACACCACGGTAGCTTGCCAGGCTCTGTCATGAAGGTGGGATACTCTCGGTAGCTTGCAGGGCTCTCTGAGAGGGATGGAGGAATTGAACCCGGGTCGACCGAATGCAAGGTAGACACCCTACCCACTGAGCTATCCCTCCAGTCCAGTAGTATCATAAAACTTACACATGGCATTTTCATAAGCCAATTCTAAACATATTCAATTTTCCCACATTTTTCTTCTTAGAAACAGGAGTTTTATGTCTTAATTTCTAAAACCGGGATATTTTATCTTTAATCATTGAAATTTAATTTAATTATGCTAAAGTCAGAGAATGCAGCCTTATATCAGCATCTTGAAATTTATTTTAATTTGGGGGGGGCTTTTTGGGTCACACCCAGCTATGCTCAGAGGTTACTCCTGGCTCTGCACTCAGGAATTACTCCTGGCGGTGCTTGGGGGACCATGTGGGATGCTGGGAATCGAACCCGAACCCGGGTCGGCTGCATGCAAGGCAAACGCCCTACCAGCTGTACTATTGCTCCAGCCCTTTGAGATTTATTTTTAAAAATGTTCTATATGCTTGTTTTTTCTCTTATGTTTTGATTTGGGCACTTATATCCATCAGTTCTCAGGGTCTACTTATGGTTTGGTGCTCAGGGTCTGCTTCTATGGTGCTCGGGGGATCACTCAGTGTCAAAGATCATACCTGGGACTCCTGCATCCCAAGCATGTGTTGAGTCTGTGAAGTCACCTCTGTCCTATGTACTTGTTACAAGAGAAAACATCACTTTTAAGTTAAAATATTAATACCCCACTGTAATGTTGCATTAAAATGTTTTTTAAAAGGTTACCTCTTTTATTTTGATGTTGCAGTACCTATTAAGTTTCTAAAATTGCATTTTCTTATTTAGTTGAAATTATGTCTTAAGGATATAAATTGCACAACAAATTGTCTGAGGATTTAATGGTTTCAAACAATAGCCAAAATTTATATAGTCCATTTGTATGAATCAGGAATTTGGGAGTGGTTGAGCTGGAAAGTTCTGTCTGAGAATCTTTCATATGGTTATAATCAAGTTGTTGGCAATGGGGCAGACATCTGAAGACTTGGCTGGGACAGAGGGGTTTGCTTTGAAAATGTCTCACTCAAATGGCTGGTAAATTGGTACTGTCTGTTGGCATAAAGCCTCAATATTTTAAACCTACGTCTTCACAGGGTTAACAAATGCCTACAAAGCACTGTAGCTGATTTCCTCTGGAAATCAGGTAGATGCTACAATATCTTTTCTAATTCATTAAAATGCTTTATTGTAGTATTTGGCACATGCTATTGATTGTATGGTCATGGCTATTCATTCTTGGAAAACAGGCTATACACAGCAGGAATACAGGGAAGGTCAAGGTCCCCAGAGACACCTCAAAGTCTAGTTAGCACATTGTGTATTGTATTATAGTTTGCATTAGAATTTCCTTTATCTGTTATTTTAAAAGTATACATCTTGTAATGTCTTCTATATCCTTAAGGAGTTTTCCTACAAAAAAATACATATATATCACTAATATTTTTTGTTCTTTCGCCTGCCTTTGTGTTTATTTTTGGGTTTGGGGTCACACCCAGAAGTGCTCAGGGCTTACTCCTGGCTTTCAGCTCAAGGATCACTCCTGAAGGAGCTCAGAAGACCATATGAGTATCAGGAATCAAGTTCAGTTTGGCCGTGTGCAAGGCAAGTACCCTACCCACTGTGCTACCACTCCGACCCCACTAACACTTTTCTTCTATTGTCTACCTAAACGTATTTTAACTAGAAAATTTAACCCATTTTTATTATATTGAGATTACTAGGGTTACTAAGAGATAACTATTTTTTCCTCCTAAATACCAGTGTCCTTTTTTTTCTTTTAGCTTAACATATTTTGGGGGGCAGTGCCAGGGGTTGAACCCAGGTTTCATGCCTGTAAGGCATGTGCCTTGCCACTGAGACACAACATTGGACTGGCATTTTCAGTGTTGACGTCTTTCTTTCTTCATCTTGTTCCAAGTTTGATAATTTTATTGTAAAATGCCATCTAGTTCTATGAATACACAATAATCTGGAATTATCTGGAGATTTGTCTTATATTGTGAATCAGAGGACTGATACTGTCATCAATTCAAAATGTATTTATTTCACACAATATCTTTTTTCTCTTCCTTTCAGCTTCCTTTCTCCTTAGGTCTATGTTACATTTTCTCTTTCTAGCCTCTCTATCTCAAAGTTTCTTTAATTTTGTTTTATGCGGTGGTTTTTAAGACTAGTCCTGGCTATTGTTTATATATTCCTTGTCAGTCATGGACTTGAATGATCTGCACTATTTTGAAACATATTAAATATAACTATACATAACCTATAATTGAAAGTTTCTATAGTTTTTTTCCGCTTCTTATACTCATTTGTCGTAAGGATATACACTACAATGTTTTATTCTGCATACATTCAGTGATCTTTTTAATGCGCTCTCATGATCTTCCCATGACATCTGAAACTGTGATGATTAGACAAAGCCTTGACGAAAACGTTTTGTCAAAAAAAACCACTTTTTTGGAATATCTGCACTGGTGAAGGGATGGGTGTTCCAGCATTATGTAACTGAGACTTAAGCCTGAAAGCTTTGTAACATTCCAAATGGTGATTCAATAAAAAAAATAAAATAAAATAAAATATTTTTTTTTTAAAAAACCACTTTTTTTTATTGCACATATTTTGCTTTTCTCCCAATACTTGTAAGAATTTCTTTTGGGGTTTTGTTGTTGTTGTTGTTGTTGTTTTGTTGTTGTTGTTGTTGTTGTTGCTGCTTGCCTTGGGTTGGGTTTCTGTCTGTTTTTGAGTGACTGAATACAACAGGCAGTGCCAGGCTCCTCCCTGTCTCTGTGCTCAGGGATCACTCCTGGCAGGGCTCAGGGACCATATAGGATTCGAGGGATCAAACTCCGGTTGGGGCCAAACGAGGCAGGTGCTTTAATGCTTCTACTCTCTTCAGGTCCCCTGGTGCTTTGCTTTCTTCTGCAAAGTACTTAGGGTGAAATTACTGATAGGAACACTGAAATTTATATACTTTTAGATAGGGTTGCATGTGTAGTGCAAATCTAAATTACATGAGGGTGGTGTTAGGAATTTCCCTCCTTTGAAACTTTTCTTTAGTCTGCTGCTCCCAGAACAAGATCAAGTAATTATTTCTACTTCTTTTCTTCAAGCAAATTCATTTTTCCCTCTCCACCACCCCCTTTGTTTCATTTGCTTAATTCAATTCAGAATTAAAATTACCTTCCGGAGATCTATGGGCAGAACGTTTTCCAGTCCAACTTACAAACTCATCAGCAAAAGCTGATTTTTATTTACCAAAAATAATTAACATGCCTTCTTAAATCCCAAACTGTACACCATGAAGAATTGCCAAATATCCTCGGCAAAAAATATTCTAGTTTTTGCTGACTCTTCTTGATTTTTCAGTCCATGTACTCTGAGAATTCCCCTTACTTTATTACCACTCTGCTTAAATATATGTGTGTGCATTACATATATATTTATTAACATTTATATATAATTTATACATTTTTTCCTGGTAATTTTTAGATTTTATCAACCAGGAGCTTTCTCTAGATAGATAGTCCATGATATGGTAAAAGGAAAAATAAAGGAAAAATAATCACCAGGTATCTGTTTGGAAGAGGACCAGTAAAATGTTGAGTCTAGCCTTCATTTTGTCTATTTGGTTTGGACCTATATCCAGTAATGCTTAGAAGTTATTCACAGCATATTATTTGGCAGTCACTCCCAACAATGCTCGGAGCACTGTGTGGTACTGGGTTCAAACCCAGGCCTCCTATATGCAAAGCTGACACACTAGCCTGCTGAACATCTCCTTACTCCCTTAGCCCTGTTCTTTGTACTCAGACTTTTGGCTTCACTCTTCAAAAGAAATAACCAGAACTCCCATTTAAAACATCATGGCATTATGAAGTACTGAGGCATTTACTAATACTTAAACAAGTATTTCATTAAACATTTTTAGCTTTACTAGTAAGAGAAGGAATTATTTTAACCATGGTGAGAAACATATTGTTGATACTCTCTACTATACTGAATCAAAGGTTAGAGATTCTTTTACTAAAAGAAAAGGGTAATGCTTGGACATTGAATGAGAAGAGACAGAAAAAAAAGAAATTATTTTTTGGTTTTATGTCCATATACCTGTCTTCTAAAAAAGGGAGGAAGAAAATATGGTTCTATACTATATTGAATATTTAATTCAGGATATAATACAAACATTACAGAAATGTAATTATGAGAGATTGAACCTGTATTAGATCAGAGTCGCCTCTGAGAATTCTAAAATATACAGTCTTAGTGTATATATCCCTGAAAACACAACATATAAGCTCTCTTTAAGCTGTCGCTTTTCAAGTTCCTCTCAGTAGAAGGGATTCCCTGCCATTCATTTAGGCAAGCTATAAACTTTGAAATCACTCTTCAATTACGAGTTGTACACGTCCCAAACCTAACTCATTACCAAGTCCCTTAAGTTTGGGGTAAAATTCCTGAAAATCAATCTACTATTTTCACATCTCCTTTACTTTTTTAAAAGCTCTCATAATCTTACCCGGACTACTGAAATAAACTCTTGGCTACACTATCCCCATGTAATTTTGCACCCACACAGTCAGTTTTGACCAGAGAGCTACATTCAAAATGTTTATCTGTTCATATCAAGTCCCTTCCTATAAGATTCCAATTTTGCTTTGTTTTGTTTTGCTTTTGCTTTTTTTGGGTCACACCCAGCGATGCACAGGGGTTATTCCTGGCTCTGCACTCAGGAATTGCCCCTGGCGGTGCTCAGGAAGCCATATAGGATGCTGGGAATCAAACCTGGGTCGACCACGTGCAAGACAAACGCCCTAGCCACTGTGCTATCACTCCAGCCCCAAGATTCCAATTTTTTATAGCACAGCAGGGTAGGGCGTTTTCTTTGCATGTGGTCAACTCGGGTTCAATTCCACCATCCCTCTCAGAGAGTCCGGCAAGCTACTGAAAGTATCCCGCCCACACAGCAGAGCCTGGCAAGCTACCCCTGGCATATTTGATATGCCAAAAACAGTAACAACAAGTCTCACAATGGAGACACTGCTGGTGTCCACTTGAGCAAATCGATGAACAATGGGAAGACAGAGACAGTCACAGTGACAGTGATCACACTGAATAAATAAAGGCCTTACTATTATTTCAGAGATTCACATTTGACCTCTACCTATCTTTCAAATAATACTCTTCTCAAACATATATATATATATATATATATATATATATATATTGGTTTTTGGGTCCTGCTCAGCTATGCTTACGGCTTATTTCTGGCTTCTGTGCTCAGGGGACCTAATGGAAGTTGGGAATGAATCCTAGGTTGGCAACACAAAAGGCAAGTGTCTTAACCTCTCTCCAGTCCTTAAATATTCATTTCTTTGCAAACTTTTGTGCAGTGGCACCACACATGTTCTTCATTTAATAAGTTTAGAGTGACAGAAATGATTAAGTTGTCTACATTTACTCTATAATTACATGAATACAAAGATATTATCTAATATATAACTATCCATAAGGAGCAGTTTATTGCACTTTGGACTATAACCTATATGATAGAAAGAAATGTTAAAATATTTTAAATCATAATAGTTCATATTAATAATAAATGAGACACCAAGTAACATAATTCATGTGAGAATAACGACAACTAAAAATTTCACTAAGCCTTTCTCTGATCATAGAATCACTTGTCAGTATATCCCCAAATAAGTACCAAAAATGAACTTTATTTTCACTCTTCCCTTTATAGAATGCAATTAATAATATCAACATTTATGTTATGCAAAAAGTTCCAATTTATCTTTTTTTTAAATTATATAACATAAGCCATATTTTGTATGTCTGCCTGATTTGCTTTTCTGATTTAGAGACATCTTTTTAAGATTCCACCAGTCTGCATAGTTTTATTTCTGTTTCCTTCACGCTTATACATATTATATACTTGTATCTGCAACATAATAATTCATTATGTAAATATAGACATTTTTTAATCATTCCACTACTGTTGGATATTGGGATTCTCTGTTGATTTCTAAGTTTTCCTATACATTTATTTTCCTGTACATTATTATACATTACTTGAGGAGATGCTGTAAATGACAAACGCAGGAGTCTGTCTAGTATACAGAGAGGTAAAGAACTGCTTCATCAAATGCTACATAAGCCTTCAAATTTAACATATGAATACAGATATATACATACATACATGCTATAATATACTTTTCTAAAATTATTCTGGTTTAGAAGTGTTAATAATCAAACCCCAGGCCTCACACACAAGGCAAGCAATGTACAACTAAGTAAGTTCCTGAGTAATTTCTAAAGGTATTGTGTACATTTCTATTCTCTACATCTTCTCCAACTGTTCTTAGTATTATGTAAATCGAGGGAACTTAAGACTTTAACTTTTAAAAGGTTGTATCTATTTTGTTAATGATTTCATTTATTAAGGCTCAATTTAAATAATAATTGAGGTTTCATGTGCTAAAGACTATATTGTTTTTTGATCCTTATTTGAAAGTTCATTAGATTTTGAATGCTTGTTACACAGCAAGCACCATTATCCACTTAGACCTTCATAAAGTAAGGGTCACAGTGGTCCATAGGAATGTGAGAGAAAACAAACTAAATTTTTTTTTTTTTTTTTTTTTTTTTTTTGCTTTTTGGGTCACACTAGGTGATGCACAGAGGTTACTCCTGGCTCATGCACTCAGGAATTACCCCTGGCGGAGCTAAGGGGACCAATGGGATGCTGGGAATCGAACCTGGGTCGACCCTATGCAAGGCAAATGCCCTACCAGCTGTGCTATCACTCCAGCCCCACTAAATTTTTTAAAGTCTCCAAATTGCCAGAATATCTGTTGTAAATCTTTGATAAAACTGTTCTCAAAATATTTACTGCTTCACTTCTCATATACACGTGGTATCTTTATTTTATTTTATTTTATTTTATTTTATTTTATTTTATTTTGTATCTTAAATTTTTGTTTGTAACAACAAGTCTCACAGTGGAGATGTTACAGGTGCCTGCTCGAGCAAATCGATGAACAATGGGACAACAGTGCTACAGTACTACAGTGCTTTGTTTGGGGATAACTCCCTGTGGTGGTGCTGAAGATTTACTCCTGGCTTTAAACTCACTGATCACTCCTGAATGGGCTCACAGGAGCAGGTGGGATGCTCAGGGTTAAACCCGGTTGGGCCAGTGCAAGACCAGCACCCTACCCTGTGGATATTGTTCCACCCCCAAAGCTTTATCTTTAAACACTTATTCTAAAACTGTTTTCTCCTAAAGTCACTTAAATAGCAACATGACAAAGAACACACACATGTAAAATGTCTGTGTGATTGACTTTCTTTAAACATAAGTATTTGCATTTTTTTTTCTACCCCAGAGTAATCCCTCAGACTTGGAAATAACTTTACATGATGGAGTTTTAAGTAGTGACTATAACATTTCCTGACACTAAAATAAACATTAACATAGTTCGATCAGAGTCAGGGGGGTCCTTAGCACTTAGCCAATCATTATCATTTCCCATCCACTCTTTTCACATTACACCTGTTTATCTCCCAATAAATAAGAATTGCAATAATGTGAACATTCATTGTCTCCCTGCCTGCACCTTAACAATAATACTAAGCTTCAAACTGTGGCTGTAATTTGGGTGTCCCAGAGAGGAGATATTTATTGCTGGCACACCCTAACAAATAAAAGCTGCTTAATAACTATGCAGGGAAGGCTGTGAAAGGAATTCTTTGCACTCACTTCCTGGTTCAGCAACATAGGAGAGCATATAAAAAAAGAATTACTAGATATACTTGGAGAAAATATCTTTTACCATAACATGATCAGAAGAGATGATGTATACAAATAGTTTGGGCTTTTAAAAATGCACTGTTATCATAACTTCACTTGAATCAAAAAACACATCTTTTAAGAGTATATCCACTGATACACAATAGAGCAATAAAGCACAGGACCTGCATTTACAGGTATTCACGTGTGCTGCGCTTACCTGAACTGTTTACATGAGATTTACATTGAACATAGTTAAAGGGCACTGTCTCGCTGAGTTCAGGACATAGATACCCAGCTCATAGACCAGAGCTCCCAAGTGTGAAGTGATATATAAGGGTAATGGAAAGACATAAAGATGTGAATGAAGACGGGACAGACATAGGAGCATAAGCAAAATTCATTAAGCACATCAAAAAAAAAAAGGTGTTTATAATAAAGATAGGAAAAATAGTTGCATGTCAACTATACCTAAATTAAAAATATTAGTAGGGCTGGAGCAATAGCACAGCAGGTAGGGCGTTTGCCTTGCACATGGCCGACCTGAGTTTGATTTCTCCATCCCTCTCGGAGAGCCCAGCAAGCTACCAAGAGTATCCCACCCGCACAGCAGAGCCTGGCAAGCTACCTGGGGCGTATTTGATATGCCAAAAACAGTAACAACAAGTCTCACAATGGAGACTTTACTGGAGCCCGCTCAAGCAAATCGATGAACAATGAGTGCTGCTAGTAATAAAACACTGTCAATCAACACATTTATGTGAACTAGTAATTATATAATTGCCAGTATAATATTTTTACAAACGAGAAAAAAATCAACAAAAGCAACTGAATTCACTGTTTTGGCACACAGTGCCAAAGAAAGACAAAGTTTCTACACTTGAGCACCAACTTCCTAAATTATGTATTCTCTCCCTTTTATATAAATTTCTTAAAAATCGACACATTAAAATGTTTTTGCTAGTGCTTCAAACAGAACATAAGTTGTTAAAGAAAAAGTAGTATGAGTTCAACATTTTTGTTCCTGTGACTCAATAATTCCATTCTTGGAGATATTTCAATGAATATTAAAGACTCAGAGCCAATAAAAGACATGGAGAAGCATGTTCAAGGCAGCTTTATTTGCGATCGATCAAAACTGGAAATAACCCTAGTCATCAACAGTAGACCTTGTACGTTAGTCATTGAGTACTAACCCAATGGTATACAACAAAACACTGAACAATAGCAAGCTACTAATATACTCGGGATTATAAAACTGCAGTTCATTTGTTTTTGTTTTTATTTGGGGCCACAGCTGTCAGTGCTCAAAACTGCCTTCTGGCAGAGCTCTGGAGATCAGAGGAAGTACCAGGGAATGAACCTGGGCCAACCACATGCAAACCCTACTTGCTGTACCATCTCTCTACCCTCCCCCCCAAATGTAGGTTATTTAAATGTATGCATGGGTAGGGCCCAGTGGTATATTTTAGAGAAGAAAAAGAACACCATTTTTGGTCAGAGTAATATACAGACTAAAAAAAAAACAGATTATGTTCAAGATTCTTACAACAGAATTTTTTAAAAAATCTTCAGTTAAAAGTAAAATCAATACATCATGTATGTGTATCCAAAGCTTGGAGAAGGGTCACTCAACTGACATGTTAAAAAGACTTCTGAGAATGGATAGAGGAAAAATCAATTAAAAAATATATTGTAGTCCAGAAAACAAAAACTAACAATAAAATTCATTATAGTGATAATTAAATTCAACCTGAGCAACAGGTAGAAAAACAGGTAGGGAAATGGGTAAGAAGACTGATATTTCAAGGTAATAGAACTTTCCTTGTTGCTGTGATTAACAAGGTAGCCACTAGAGCCACATGTGACTATGAAGTACCTGAATTGTGAAGATGGGATTAATAGATGCTGTAAAAATAGGAAGCATTTTGAAGGCTTACAGTGAAAACAAATATAAAAGATCTTAATAATACTATGCTTATATTTATTGTGTGCTAAAATGATCATAAATTGGCTATAACCCATTAATACAATGTATTACTAAAATAGCATCCTCTTATTTGTATATATTTGCCATGTAGCTATTCAAAGCACTTAGGAAGTACATATGAGGATACTTTATATTTCTATTATGACTGCTGCTATAGAATGCCACACTTGCAGTTGTAAGTCTTATCAATCCAAACACTTAAAAAAAAAACAGAAAATAAGTTCTAAAGTTACATGTAGAATGAAATATGTGCCAGACTTTTAAAAAGAATTGATCTTTGTTAAAAATAAGTTTTATTGTACTTTATAATAATAAATACTAAATAACTGAACTGCCTTCCTTGTCTTATCTTTTATCCTTTGTTGGAAAGTCTGCTGCTGAAATCTTTGAGAGAGCTGGGTCAAGTTTATTATCAACAATTAGCAATTAAGAGGGATGAAAGCACAGGGGAAACTCAGAAACACTCTTTGTAAATTGAGAACTAAGGAATGAATATACTTCAGTTATATTTGAGAGAAGACAGTGATACGGGGAGATATAGAATACAAAAGTAAAAAACCTGAAACTGACATGAAAATTAGTATGGTCTATTTTTGGGGGGGCAGTATCTGACACATCCTGGATATGCCTAGAATTTAGGAGATAAGGAAGTACAACAAAAGTAAAGAAAGAATCAGAGACAGAGGCAAAACCATCCACTATTTTAGACTGCAGAGTCTAGAATCTTTGCTTATTTTATGCCTGGTACAATGGGAAACTGGCTGGAGTAATAATAGAGGGACAATGGGAAACTGGCTGGAGCGATAGCACAGAGGAAAGGGCGTTTGCCTTGCACGTGGCTGACCCGGGTTCAATTCATCAGCCCCTCTTGGAGAGCCCGGCAAGCTCCGAGAGTATCCCAGCCCAACGGTAGAACCTGGCAAGCTACCCGTGGCGTATTTGATATGCCAAAAACAGTAACAACAAGTCGCACAATGGAGACGTTACTGGTGCCCACAAATAAATGAGCAAGGGAATGACAGTGACAGTGACAATGGGAAATCAGCTGGGTTGATTTCAGATGTGGAGGAGTGGTTAACACAGTTTTATTTATACTTAAAGATCATTGTCACTGTCATTGTCATCCCCTTGCTCATGGATTTGCTCAAGGGGGCACCAGTAACATCTCCATTGTGAGACTTGCTCTGCTACAGCTCCCACCCGCAGTAATAGTAGATGTAAGAATCAAGTGGAAAATGCAAAGCTCATTTGGGGTACTAGGGGCAGATTACAGATTCAGTGAAAAAAGAGTTAAGAAAGGAAACAGACAAAAAATAAGAACAACTTCTAGTTTGGGGTTTAAGGAAATACTATACTATTTTTTTAATTATCTATCTCATATATTGTAATAGATTAAAAATTCTATCGCACAGGCATGATAACACTTGCCTTTCAAGCAACTGGCCCTGGCTTGATACTTGGGCTTTGGCCTGGCCAGGGGGGCCTGGGTCACCCTTGGGACCATGTACTGAGGCCATACAGTGACCTACTGGCCCAACTGGCCGAGAAGAGCAGGGAAGAGCACCACGGACATTAAACTCAGCTTGGGAGGCCCATAACATTCCCCCCGAAAGAAGAAAAATCATGGAAAGCAAGAATATCATTATTTATTAAGCAACTGCCAAGTACCAGAAAGTAGTGTTGGCTAGTATCTCATACATGTTGTTTAAGATTCTTTCTATTGTTTAAGATGCTTTACAAATTTAGTAAAATCAACCAAGTTTAGAAGTGGGCAAACTAGGACATAAAGTCATTAAATACATTGTCAAGGGTGGGTTGGTAGTTTCGGATACAGTCTAAATCCCTCAGTCTGAAATACTTTCCACAGCCATAGCATACCAGGACTGGTCATTTTCTCTAAATTAATGAACTATTGTTCATACAATATTTACTACAAAATGACACAGAGTCATAATATGCCATATAACAAACTCAACTAATCTTTCACAATTTTAAAACTGGGTGAGCATGCTATTTATAATGTCCATAATTTACAAGTACACTGTTTATGGGATTAAAATATTAGCACGAGTGAATAGTGGAGCTTTTATGGCACTGAGTTGTTAGGATTTTACCTGTGAAACTCTGCACGACCTGTTTAATGCATAACTTCAAATACAGAAACTGCCCTTTGTACCTTCAAGGCCCTGAATCTGTTTATCTCTCAACCAGGGAAGAGAGGAGAGGGCCAGGATAGCGTTCCTCAGAACCAGCCTCACATTATGGCACTTTTGTTATGCACATGCATGGCGTTTCACTGTGTGTCTCTTTTGGAATAACTTAAGAAATACAGTTTACTGGTGTTTGGATTAGGACCTACACTCCCATGGGAACTGAGGCTTATCTTGATGAAGACTTGTAAATTAAAGAGATGGCAAGTGGGAAGCTGAATGATTTATTTAATATGTTTCCCCACAATCTAATATAGTCTAAGTCCCACTTCGGCTTCTGTGTTCTTTCCCTTCAGATAACCTCCATGACAAGAACATGTATGACCCCGGAACTTCCCTCTGGTGTTTCTTAGCAAAAACTCTGCCCCCTTTATTCAAATGCTATGATGGTTGGGAGCAGGGGAGATAGGGTGTACAGAGAGAAAAGTAGTTTATATAAATAGCAGAGAGTAGAACTTTTGATCTTAAAGGAACACCCAAATCTCTAGATAATTTGATTTTAAACTAACAGCCTAACCTCTAGATAATGGAAGAACCTTTCTTAAAATGTCCAGTGGAGTCTACACAGCATTCTGAAGCTACATCAATTTTTGCCATTTCTCCTAGAGATGTGTGCACAAAAGAGAGGACGCATTAACCCAACAATGAGAGAAGTACGGATGAAAGTGCTAAGCGAGAATGATCTTCTCGAAGTGAATGTAAATGGTGTGGGTTTGGGGCCGGAGTGATAGTACATCTGGCAGAGCACTTGCCTAGCACGAGCTGACCCAGTTTCAATCCCTGGCACCCCAGATGGTCCCCTGAGCATGACCAAAAATAATCCCTGAGCTCAGAGCGAGGAGGAAACCCTCCTCCTCGCTCTGGCCAGGGGCAGTGCCAAAACAAAATAAAACAACAGAAAATAAATAATCTGGGCTTTAGACTGAGATGATTTTTGCAAGGCATATATATATGTATATACACATATATATATATATATATATATATTGGCTTTTGGGGTCACACCGGTGATGCACAGGGGTTACTCCTGGCTTTGCACTCAGGAATTACTCCTGACAGTGCTCAGGAGACCATATGGGATGCTGTAGATCAAACCCGGGTCAGCCACGTGCAAGGCAAACACCCTACCCGCTGTACTATCTCTCCAGCTCCAAGACTGAGATGATTTTTAAATTGTAGACTGAAATAATATATGTGAGTCTTAGAGATTATTTGAATACTGAAGGTTTTAATAAGACGAAATAACTTTGTGATCACTCTGCTGGTAGGTGCTAAACTGTGCTCCTATCTGCTACACCATACCCAAACATTGTATGCTGAAAAACTAAACGCCCAGTACCACAGACTGTAACTGTGTTTGGAGATGCTCTGTAAGGTGTAATCAAGGGTAAATCAAAACTTGAACTTAATCCTAACTAATACTACTGTCCGCAAAAGGAATTATGTATGATACAGACAGGACAGAATGACCAGTGGAATACAAAAGATAACCATGCCATCAGCAAGTCAAACACACAGGCCTCAGAAGGGGCAAAAAAGAAATAACCCCCAGTGTTTGGTCTTATACTTCTAGTCTCAGAAACTGTGAGAAAATAAATTTCTATTGTTTCAAGTATGAAGTCTCTAGCAATTAAGGCTGCCCTAGCAAACCAAAGCACCTACCAAACAAATAGTTGATTCATTCTTTAAGCAGGAAAAACAAGTATTTTTTAAACGATTTCTGTGTCTTTCCTTGTCTGACATCTGGAATATACTATAGAAAATAGAGAAGCAGCATACACTTTTTGGTGCAGAAATCTTTATAGAAATGGAATTATTAGTTTTAGATTAGTTAGCCAGATTTTTCTCTTAAAATTGACTACACTATTTCTCTTGATTTTTTAAATTTTACTTAAAACTGAAAATTTGTTCAAGTAATTATAATTAACTACATAAAATATATAAATAATTAGACAAAAAGAAACAAAATCATTACAAATCTTTAAAATCTTGAATCTAGTTCAATTAAAATTGAAATGAAAAAAAAAAAACCAAACCTGAAATGAGTCACCTCATATATTTTGAATCTAAATAAAAACATGTATGTACTGGTGGGCATATACCAAATTATATTATTCATGAATAATATTTGTGTATAAAATATACAAATACATATACAAACATATGAGTACACATGTATATCAGTATCATGGAATAAGGGATTTACATATTATAGCATGATATACCAACCTGAATGCAAATTATTTTTATATTTATTTCTCTAGTTCTAGTTATCCAACTAATTCTTTTATATCACTTAAACTACTACATATTTTGCAAACTGTATTCATTCAAAAGCTCTTGTCTAATTGAATGATAACCCTTTTTAACAAAAGGTGCATTTTTATCAGAGCTACTTGTTCAATTTCACAAAATGAAATGCCAGGTTTTAGACTCATGCATAAGAAAAATTATGTACTTATGTAGGTAAATACCTAAAATGTTATTCAAAATTGTTTTAGGCTTAAATAAAAGAACTACAAGTTATGCATGCATATTGTTTGTTCTCCATTACAATTTGAATGTTTAAGGCAGGTTGAGGACATATATCAAAAACACACTCTACTTAGATAACAATTACTTTGCAAGTTAGATGCTTTAACTTTCTGGAAATCTATGCATAAATAGAAGTAAAATATGACCATTAAAATTCATAAGTCTCATGGTAATGGAAAGTAGTTCAATATATACTATATATGCTAAATATAAATACACTTCTATCTAATGTATCCATAATGAGGATAATTTCAGGTAACAGGATGCTTTTTGTTCAGAAAGTTGACCAACTAAACTAAGAAAAGAAAATCATCTTTTAAAATGCTCCCAGTATTTTCAATTGTAAGCCTTACTTCCTGAGAAGTTTCATGATTAAATAATCACTGATTAAAAACTTTTTGAACTAATGCATATTAATGACTCCTGAAGGAAAGACACTAATACACATGCCTTTATAATTAACTGAATATTCAAAATGCTTCAATTCACTAGGCAAAATTAGATGAAATCCTTAAACTCAAATTAAAGCATCAAGTTTTATTTCATCAAACATGTGACTATTTTGATAGTTACTTGTGACTTCAATTAAAAATTCCAGTTCAGTGTTTTACAATCAAGCCTTTCAAAATGATCTCATAAGCCAACCCACTTTACTGTTTGTCTTTATATATGAAATAACAACTTATTTCAACCTTAAAGCTATTCAAATGAAGGCAATGAAATCCTTCTCATGCTTCCTGACCATGGATCATAACCAATGCCTAGACTTATCAACTGGACGGACTCAACCCCTCCTTCACAATGGCTATGATAAAAGCTTATACCTTAAAGTGTTATTACCAGACTAAATGATTTATTATAATAAAATAGTACTGAGTGGACAAAAAATGTCTAATAAATTTAACTAGTCTAAATAATCAATGATAAGAGTAGAGGATTGTGTATATGTCTGTGTATTGCTAAGTAGGTGATGTACACACACAAACAAACAGGAATAATTACATCAGTTATTCAAATTCTGAGCAATTTCAATATTTATTAAGCGCATTTGCCTTGCGCCAGACTCAGTACCTAACACTTGAAAATGATCTGTTTAAGTACTACAATACAGAACTTACAGTCATGAACAATGTAGATCTCAGATTAGTTGGATAATATGCCACAAACCCCAACTCAAGTTTTGTTTGATTCCAAGACCTACACGCTTTTTTTCATTGTCCTAAACTGAAAATAATGATTATACGCTTGTAAATTTGTGTCAGAAGATCTGCTGACATTCCAGGCTATTCTGTGAGAAAATGACTGTGGTGCTAAATCTGCATTAACATTGTGCATGATACTTAAAAAGCCCTTAAACTGATTTGTAAATAATAACAAATATCTTATTCAGATATCTCAATATGATATAGCAATATGTATACATACATTAAGCACTATAATTATTAATTCATTTTACTTGCTGCTAAAGTACCTATTTTTATATGGATAAATTATTTAAGAGTATTACCATTTCGGGTACTTTGAAGTACAAACCCCTTGTTTTTTAAGCATGAAAAATAAAATCCATGGAAGACAAAAATGGCTGAAAATTGCAAATAATTAATAAATAAGGATAGTCTAAGTAAGAAAAAAGAAGAAATGGAGGGAAGGAGAGGGAGACAGAGTGAACAGGGAGAAAGGAAGGGGTAAAGAAAGGAAGACAGAAAGGAAGGAGGGAGGGAAGAGGGAGGGAAAAAAGGAAGGTGAGGAGGGAGAAAAGGAATCCTAATTATTGAGCCAGCTCAGATATTCTGTATGTTTCTGAAGTTTACCTGATAGTACTGGTATAGGTTAGAGGTATGAAAGTATAAGGAAAGAACAACTACCTGAGCAAAACAATGAAGTGATATTGAGCAAAAGTGTTGTACTTGAAACTTTCCCCTTAACTTTGAACTTCTTTCAAAGAGGGCCCTTCCTTTCATTCTCCCTCCCTCCCTCCTTCCTGCCCTGTGCTGGAGCCAGGCATTCTCTACATTTCAGCCCTCCAGGAAAAAAATATATATGAAGATTTTTTTTAAAGATACAATGTGTGGGTGTGTTTTTACAACAATTCAATTTAAATAAGCATGTGTTTACCTTATCCTTCTGAAAATCATTCAGGTTAAAAATAAAAGACGACTAGGAGGAAATTCACAAAATCTAAAATACTCTGAGATTTTGGAATTTGGGGAAAGACTGTGAACAGTGAATTTCTATTGTCAACCTTTATCAGGGTCTGTATCATCTACCAGTGCACAGCACGACAGTCTCCCTGACTATACTCCAAAGGGCCTAGTCTCACTGCTGTTCTCTGATCGTCATGGGATTTACATGTTTTAAAAAATGTGAATATGCAAAAATTCCATAAACCAAAAGTTCAATTATTAGCATCAAATCATTATTATATTGGTATTTATTCACGTTAATGATTACAAGAGACTAAATGCCATAGCATGATACACACAGAAAGTCTATATTCAAATTTATTCTTATTTATGTAAACTCATTTCCTGCCTTTTTCTATTATATCATATTCTAGGGTCAAATGAAAACACAAAACCAATTAATTTTTTCATTGAACATATTATTCCTGCGTATAGCTGAAATAAGTATTCCTCAGTCTCTTTGTTTCTTGGTCAAATTATAACCCTTATATAGAGAAAAAATTATACATGGAGATAATATTTTAAAAAACCTAAGAGCTGAAGAGATAGTATAGGGTTTGAGGTACTTGTCTTAAACACATCTGGCCAGGGTTTGATCCCCAGCACCACATATAATCTCCAGAGACCACCAGAAGTGATCCCTGAGGACCATCAGACATGACAAGAGAGAGAGGGAAGGAGAAGGGGAAAGAAAAGAAAGGAAGAGAAAAGAGAAAGACGAGAAAAGAAAAAGGAAAAGACAAGAAAAGACAAGAAAAGAAAGACAAGAAAAGAGAAAGATGAGGAAAAAAGGTAAAGAAAAGGAAGGAAAGAAAAGAGAAAGACAAGAAAAGAAAAGAAAGGGAAAGACAAGACAAGAAAAGAAAAGAAAAGAAAAGAAAAGAGAAGAGAAGAAGAAGAAAGGAAAAGAAAAGAAAAGAAAAGAAAAGAAAAGAAAAGAAAAGAAAAGAAAAGAAAAGAAAAGAAAAGAAAAGAAAAGAAAAGAAAAGAAAAGAAAAGAAAAGGAAAAAGAGAAACAGCAACTAAGAGGCCACTAGAGACAGTACAAAGGGTACGGAGCTAGCCTAGCCTTGCACATAACTGATCCCACTTAGAGTACTGGTACCGCATCTGGACCCCCCAATACCACCAGGAGTAATATAGAAGTGTAGAGCCAGGAGTAGGACCTTAACACAGCCAAGTGTGACCTCAAAACAAAACAAACCAAAAACCTATGTGTCATGAAATATTTATTTATACATACATATATTCACATACACACATACTCTTACCACATTATCATATGACAAACAACTCAGTTTAAAGGGAGGGTTGTGGAAGATGCATAGAATTTGAATAAAACTTCACTAAAGAAAATATAGACTGGTTCATAAGTTCAGCATCAGTAGTCAGTAGGAAATGCAAGTTACCACAGTAAGACCAACACCCTCCTTCAGAATGAAAAGACTGAGTACACCATGAGTAACAATATAAACAAACTGAAATTCTCAAACACTACTGGTAGGAACATAAAATGGTCTGAGTATGCCGAAAACAAGCTTGATAATGTTTTCCATATGATCTGCCGTTATACTCCGAGAATTATTCTATAAAACAAATGAAAGCATGTCCCCAAAAAGACTTTAGACAGAAATATCCATAGAAATTTTATTTGTAAAAGCCAAAACTTGAAACAACTCAGTGTTCATCAACATTCAATGATAAATTGTAGCAAATCCACATCACTGCCAGAATATGAGGGGTTGGGAAGTGAGGGGGGGTTGGGGGGGAAGACAATGAAACCAAGACAACTTAACACACTTACACCAAGTGAAACAATACAGACACAAAATACTCTATGACCCCACAGATAAGAAATTCGGGAACTTACAAACTAATTAGCAGCAACTGACAACAAGTTAACAAGTTCTTATTTCAGGAAGCAGGAGGGAAGAGTTGTGGGGAAAAAAACCTCGAAAAGACCTTTGGGAGTACTTACTACATTAAATATTACATTCATTGAATACACCAATATGTCAAAACTTTTATAATTGTGTGTATTTAAAATATGCATTTTAAATGCATTTTAAATACATACCGTTCAAATTCTGGGGAAGTAGCCCAGTAGTAGAACATGTGAGGCTCTGAGTTTGATTTCTGGAACCCCCCCTCCAAAAGTATATTTTATTGTATGTCAAATGTGCCTCATAATCCTACTTCTTAAAAAGCGAATAAATTTATATACACAGGATGGATAAATACCAAAAGAATTATGCAGAATAAAAATAAATCAGTATACAAAAGGCTACCTACTATAGTGCTGTCACTGTCACCGTCATCCCGTTGCTCATCAATTTGCTTGAGCAGGCACCAGTAACGTCTCCATTGTGAGACTTACTGTTACTGTTTTTGGCATATCGAATACATCATGGGTAGCTTGCCAGGCTCTGCCGTTGGGGTGGGATACTCTCGGTAGCTTGCCGGGCTTTCCAAGAGTGCTACTGTTCATATGTTATGATAGAAAAGGCAGCACTAGGCACAGAAATAAGACCTGTGAGACGAATGATTACTAAAGAACATGAAGGAATTTGGGGAAAACTAGAGATTTTCATCATAGATGTGAGACAAGCACATACATTTGCCAAAGCTCATTCAACGGTACACTTAAAAATGGAGAATTATACAAAACATAAATTACATTCAATATAACCACATAATGTAATTATATCTCATCTCAAAAACTCTCTCTTGATTTAAAACTTCCTATATGATTTCTCATGCAATTCTTCCAGGAATCAGTAAACCTTCTTCTAGATTTCTGTAACAATTCTCAGTATCAATGAGTGCACAATCACATAAAAATATTAAGTTGAAATTTACTGCTTAAAAATATATTTTAAACAGTATATTTATTATTTAAATATATTTCTGTTATTTATATATCATGTGCATAAATATATTATATACACATAAGGTAAAATACATAAAATTTGTATCTATATCTATCTATCGATAAAGAAGTGGGCAAAAGAAATATATTTCCTGCCCTCAAAGATCTTATAACCAAGCCCAGGAGAACGATCATCAAGCACGTAATTACAATGTAAGAAGAAATTGATAAATACTATGATAGGAAACAAACAAGATATAATTAAATTGGTATATCAAGTGAGAAGACCAGGAAAGACCTTACAGGTGGTGTTTAGGCAAAGACCTGCAAAACAAGAGGAAGTTGGCTAGAAGGGATGAAAGCAGAAATGACAGTGATAACTGAGAGTAAGCCAGGAACAGCAACAACCCTAGGAACACACAAAGCAGGATGCATTTCAGGAACTGAAAGTTTTATTTCATCTGAAGGTGGAAGAATCTTGATAGAAATATGGCATGGGATAGAAATCATGCATCGGTCACATGTGGTGTAGTGATGTGTAGTTACCTGAACTTCCCAAATGGCAATAAGAAATGAGTAATTGGTTTTAAAAGAGAGGTGGGAAGGACAATATCAATATAATTGTACTTGCTTATTCTACGTAACTCTAATTTGTAATTGGGGAACTATTGGAGGCCAGAAATACTAGGGGAAAGCCGGTGTTGCAACAATTCAGGTTAGAAATAAAAACCATTCTGCTGGGCCTAAAGAGATATAGCATAGAAGAAGCTGGACTTAATTCCTAGCACCATGTGGCCTCAGAACACCAACGGCTGTGGCCCTAGATACATATTTTCTTTTTGGGTCACACTCAGTGATGCACAGGGATCACTCCTGGCTCTGCACTCAGGAATTACCCCTGGCGGTGCTCAGGGGACCAAATGGGATGCTGGAAATTGAACCCGGGTCAGTCTCGTGCAAGGCAAACGCCCTACCCGCTGTGCTATCGCTCCAGCCCCGGAACCTAGAGATATTTGAGCATCAACTTGGAGGTCCTGGTCATCTCCAGCCCCACTGGTCAGGAGCAGCAACACAGCCCCAGGTCCTTGCAGAGAAGGGTAATATTGCTGGGCGTGGCTCCTGGCTCCCCTGAGTACTACCAGCGAGGCACAGAAAGGGGGGAAAAAAATTACTTAGCTGAAATCAGCCCAAATCGGAAAACAATACTCTTCCTAACAAACTCAACAAAGTCCCGCATAGCCAAGAAAAGTTTAGTTTCTCCATTCAAACCAAGTTTAAGGCATGAATAAAGTGAAGGGAGAGCTGCAAAACTACACACCCGTAGTGATCTTAATCAAATCAAAGCCACTTGTATAGTACTACAGGATAGAGAGTTAAGGTCAGCTTAAAAACACTCATAGTCTTTCATCTTTCATATTCTACAGTTCTTAAATTCAGTTTAAAGTTCTTCAAAGCACCTATAGATTCTATACTGTGAAAGCTTTGCACCGTCCCCCTTTATCTTGTCTCTCCCCGTTTAATCTCCCCTCCAACACGCTGTTATTCGGTCTTGAGAGAAAGAATGAATTTCATAAAGCAACAAACTTAGACTTCAGATGTCTCCGCACTGCCCAGAGAACTAGAGAACATAGCTCACTCCTTTCAACCACATTCAAGATCATCAGTATCACATCAGGGTTTTTTCCCCACTTCATCTTTTCCCATTACACGTATGTGAATGTACTCCCCTCTGCGCTACTTTTCTGATTCTTCTCCATTCAGCAAATTCCAATCAGAAAATAATTAACTTCTCCATGAAATGCATCCAGGCTACTGAAGATGAATTTTGTACTAAAAATCCATCTAGCCCAAAGCTAACTCCGTTCGTCGTGATTCTGTTTTGCCTTGCATTTCCAACTAAAGGTAGCACCTTATGCTATATGCATCTTCTGTGTTATCTCCCAATTTGATTTATGCATTCTTCAGAGTAGGGGCCTTGCTTGAATTACATTTGTATCCTACACACTTAAGTTACCTTCTGCTGATTTAATATCCATATCAACTTCATTTGTGACCTTTGTGGCACCTTACTGATTTGTCCATACCAAAGTTTTGCTATTGTATGTAAATATTACTCTTCTGGGAATAACTGAGAGAGAATGCAGAGAAAGTATCATGCATTCACAAAATAAAATCTTTAATTTATGCCATAATTAACTCACATGCACTATAGTAATAAATTCTACTTTTCCCATTGGAAAATTTTAAACTGAGGCACAGAAAAATGAACATGCCAAGGGTACACAGCTGCGAGAGAATGGAGCTGATTCTCACACTCGTCTTCATGATCTCAAAGCCCGTGTTCGAACTCTGGATGGACTCTATGTGAGTCATCATGACTCTCCGAGGCGCATTAGAGGGCTCTGTCTGACTTCTGGAGGTTCATAAACTCTGGCAGTCACATGAAATGTGTTTGTGCATGTAAATATAATTTTCTTTAGTGAGAGGGTTGATAAAACATAGGTGACACTTATTAAGAACTTACCATAAATCAAGCCATGTTTTCTATGCACTCTGATTTTTTTCAACACCGCAGCAGAACCACCTCAATATATGCCAGGCACTGTTCTGTTTCCACGTATTAACTAACATATAATCATCATGCCAATTCTATGAGATTGCTATTATAATTACATAGGCCATAAATTTGTGATCCTCAAAGACCTTCATGTCCCCCAAAATGTCTGCAGAAGGTTAGAAATAAGAAGACGGGATAAGAACAGGGAAGAATAAAGAAGAAGTAGGAGAAGGAGAAGGAGAAGGAGGAGGAGAAGAAGGCAGGAGAGAAGAAGGAGGAGAAAAAGGAGAAGGAGAAGGCGAAACGAAAATCTTGAATACTTACAAAAATGAAAGATTTTTATAGTAGCACACCAAAGGCTACTAGCTAATGCTCCCTTGCAAAGAGCATACTGTGTATTCATGAATTAAACACAAGATGGGAAGAAAGCGCAGTAAGCTGGGTCTATTTCTTTATGATGCACCCATAATTAATGGATAAGGCAGTATTGAGGTCCACAGCACTTAAAGAGAGAGAGACAGCCTTGATATATCAGGAGCAGAAGTTTAGTCATCTAGAAAAGTATCTCCCTGAAACACTCAGCCAAAAAGCAAGAGAACATGCTTTGATAGGAGGAAAGTTAGCTCCAAGTGCGGGCGTTTAATTCTTCTCTTACAGCACCCTATGCCAAGGGCATCCTGATAACTAAACAGAGTGGGGATGGCTGCTCTCGTGCCTGGATGGATTCTCCAGTTTAAACTCCTACAGGTATGCGAGCTTTGGCTTAAAATCTCACAGCTTCATTCACCCATTTGAAACTGGGAGAATATTAGAAATGTATAGATTTACTGAATTTAAAAGAAAACACGTTTATTAATGGAATAACATATAGGTAGCATGCATTAATGATTCCATACTAGATAAAATATAAATATTATTATTGTTCCTAAACAGCTTGCACAGCTGTATGAATAAGTCCTTATTTGAAGTCCCTTGTATCTGTGTGGGGCAGACTAATCCTGAAGGGTAAACGAGTCTATGAAGACCGACAGAAATGGTGACACAAAGGGATATCATTGTGTATGCAGTTATTTTGCTTGCATCTACACTTCTCAAGGATCCGAAGTTGTAGTACTAGTTACTGTATTCACAGGGATGTGAATTTCCATTTATGATGATGGCAAATATGTCCCTCAAGAGTCACAAATTCACAACAGCAATTAAGAGGCATATGATAGTCACAAGTCTTGCAACATAGAAACTTTCTTACTCATCATGTATCTTTAGCTTCTCAGTAAATGAATATATAACCAGGGCTCTAGCATAATTTGTAGGCTCAAGATAGCATTTTGAAAAGCATCTAAGAGTCTCTAACTCTCCTTCCCGTCTCCGTTGGCTGGTGCATTGCAGCCGTGAGCTGAGGCTAAACCCCAGCTCAGGAAACAGGGTGAATGACTGCCGCAAGTGTGAGAACAACCTGAACCTGACGAAGCGGGTGGTCTAGAGTCTGTCGGGTGGTCTAGGGTCTGTTGTGGCCATCAGTTGGGACAAACCTGCTAGGTTTTCTTTCCCACAGAATGAAAACTAAAAGTGAAAAATCAAAAAAATTCTCTAACTCTCCTAGTGAGATATTCCAGGCCTACTCATTCCAACAGGGAGAAGACAGTTTTATAACATGACAAAAGCATGGTAAACATACTCCGGGTACTCAGGAAAACTCTTTGCATTATCTATCAAATTTGAAGTGAACATCCCTTTGGAACTATTATTAACTCTTTTCAGAATAAATCCAAGTGCATATTCTGAAGGTATAGTTGGTTGTACTGCAAAAATGCACTAAAAAGAGTCTCCATATATTAGCAGAGAAATATTTATAATTTTAAATAAATCAACTTCAAAATTATATCATATGAATAAACTTGCAGATTTTTGAAATAATAGAAGAAAAATTTGAGCTGCACACATAAAGCCCGATGGAGCACTGCACCCAAACACCAACAGCATTTACTCATATAACTAGAATAACAAAGGGAAGGAAAAGCAAACTTTCTGTTCACTAAAATTTTGTTCTAGAAACAATTACTTTCAGAATTTACAGAAATCGCAAGAATTTTCAAATGTGACAAGCCATTCAAAAATATTACCGGCACACAAATATTTCAAGAAATCTTAGCAATTCCCCAAATTAATTTGTGTGTCATCTTATATTTATAATCACAATGTAGAGTCAAATGCTTATGAAATCTTAATACATACCTTCCCATCAAAGCACTGCACTACCTTCAAAATATATGAGAAAACTCCGTATTTGAAGATCTGTAACTGGAATTTAAGGGAAGGAAAGGGCAAATGGTTCTCTATCTCCACGGTGCTTTGAAAAGTGAAAAATGACAATTTACCACTACTTGCCACCTTCCTTTCCTCTACTTCCCCACCCCATCCAAATGCTAGGAGTGGTAGGAGAGAGATCAAGCAGGGTAGGAGAGATCAAGCAGGGCCTGAACCTTGCTTGATCACCCACTTCGAACACTGCAGGGGCTACACTGGGTGTGCACTGGTGATGGAACAGGAGAGGTGTGCTTTGAAAAGTGGGGACAGTAGGGTCACTGGGGGAAAAGCTGTTAGGCCTGGAGAGGAAGAATGTTGGAAGAATAACTCTTGAGAGAGAGAGAGGGAGAGAGGGGGGGGGGGAGAGATGCAAAAATGAAAACTGGAGAAAAAAACAAAAACACTATTAGGAAATGCCACTAAAGAGGTTTAGTTTTCAAGACAGCCCATTATATTTAGAGCTTCTAATATCTGAATTCTCTAGTCCTTGCTAGAAGGTGAAGCGCTTGTTGAATTGCGTTCAAAGAAAAGTTTCCTGACAACTGTTTGCATACTGGAAAGGGGTCTTTTGACTCTGTTCCGTTGAGCAAGCCTTTGATACAGGGTGCATCAGGTATGAAGCATGACACTATATTCAGAGCTTTTAAAGACGTGTTGGTTGATTCCCGTTAGACAAGTAATGGTTATTGCTTAACTGACACACTCTTGAAACAACCTTCCAAAGGGCACTTCTCCCCAAAGACATTTAAGATGGAACAGAATTATATCTTGAATAGGTATCCTACGCATAGGCAGTATGCATATACCTCCTCCCAACACAAGAGCATCACTGGAGCAAGACATCCACTCCAAAAAGGTCTCTAGGACACAAGGACGGTCTCTGAGACCAGTGACAATGCTTGGGGATGATGCTCCCAGTCTAAGCACCGCCCCAGCAACCTCTGGTCCAGAGAGATCCATAGGGCCAAGAATTGCCACAGGCCACACACACATATGCACACACAAGCACACACACTCACACACACACACACCTCCACCGAAACCCCCAGAGACCCAGAGACCTGACAACCACGTGATCCGCCAAGAGTCGCCCAAGCTTTCCCTGCACTCAATCAAACCCAAGTTTTCTGTTTTCTTCTCCGGGGCGAACGGCCTGCAGCACCCTCCTCCAAACCGCCCCTCCCCGCCTCCCCTCCAGCACTTTCTCCTTCCCTGCACCGCGGGCTGCGGGAGGCCTCGGGGTATCCGCTTTCAACCCCGCCTGGCCTAAGGGTCCTACGGCTCAGTCCCTTCCGGGCAGACGCCCCTCCTTCAGCCTCTGGGTGTGTGTGTGTGTGCGTGTGTGTGTGTGTGTGTGTGTGTGTAGGTGGGGGGGGGGGGGAATAGGAGGGGGGGAACTCACACCCGGCGCCCGCCACTGGCCCGGGGCCCTGGACGCTGGTTGCAGCCGCGGGCGTGAAACTTACCTGCGCGCGGAGCCGCGGCGGAGTCGGGGTCGCAGTCAGCCGCGCCGCAGCCGCCGCATCTCGCCGCCGCCGCCGCAGGTTGCCCCCACCCCCCCACCCCCCGGCCGCGCTGCCCGGCGCCGCACTTTCCCGAGCCCGGCAAGTTGGCTGCGAGCGAGGTGGGAGGTGGGGGTGGGGCCGGGGCGCTCGCAGCGCGGCCGCCCGCGGGCTGGCGTGTTGTTTGTTTGTTTGTTTGCGCCCCTCGGCCTGCGAGCCGCGACCCCGGACCATATGCTGGGAGGATATTAGCTGTGCTCAATGGCGACACGGCAGTGGCCCGGCTCGCACCGTCCGATCGATTTACTAAACAAACTGAAACGTGGGTGGGGATGTTAAACAGTAACCAGCAGCCTCAATGAAAACTGAAAGCGCCCAGGCCGCCGCCGCCTCGCCGATTTCCCGGTGCCCCCTCCCGAGGTCCCCGCGCCAGCGCCCGCGGCCAGACCCCGGCCTCGGGGCCCGACGCGGCTCTTCCCGGGACCCCTCGGGGGCCACCCGAGCCGAGAACGACCGCACGCCGCGGGCCCAGGGCAACGCCGAGGCTCTGACCCTGGGGGAACCCCACCACTGCTCGCTCGCTCGCTCACACACACACACACACACACACACACACACACACACACACACACACACACACCTTGCACCCCGAGGAGCCCCGGATCCCGGCGCGACCCCCCTCCCCGCTCTGGGGCCCGCGCGGCTGTCAGCCCCCGAGGCAAAAGGCTGCAGGGCACACGGGGCGGCTAGAATTAGGGGCTGGAGACGTCGAGAGAAAGGGCCGGAAGTATCAGGCAAAGGACTCAAGTTCCCAGGGAACAGCACCGCGGCCACGCCGCTAGGGGAAGCCTGGATCGCTGCTTTATAAACCGCACCTAGGGCCGCTGGGACTCACTTTGCCCTGAGGCTGGTGACCACTGAGCTCTTGCAAGAGTTCCGGGAAGAGGAAGAGACTTTTATTTCTTTTCTTTTCTTTCTTTCTTCTTCTTTTTTTTTTAATGTTGCGGTTCCTAGCCCTCCCAGCCACCTGTGGCTTTGGCCGTTAAGTACCTCTTTAACATATGTATCGGATGGAAAACTGCCTCGGCTCCCTCCCACGCCCGAGGCACAGGGTCCAGCTCTCCTGGCCAGCGGGGATGCTGAGACCCACGCGAGGAGCGCTGGTCATCTTGACCAGCCTTTTGTGAACTTCTCCATACAGCCCAAAGCTGCGGCTTTTCAAAACATCTCAACAATTTAACTTCGTGGTTTCAAGAATGAGTGACTTCAGGTCAAACAAGTAATTATCCTCATGAGATAAATAGTTACTTAATCCGTAAGGTTTTTCTTTTCCGACCAAGGGGTTGGCGGTTATTTTAAGACTGTAATAACAATGCCAGGAGGATCAAAGGGCTAGGTATTTTTTTTCTTTTTCTTTTTAGATCGGGTTTACTAAACTTTCTCAGTTTCCTCCTTCTGAATCTCTTGCTGAAAGGCTCTTAAAAAACAAGTAGTTGGCAGTCATAGAAATGGGAACAAAGGAGAGAGATCATATACTATTTTCTTTAAATGGACCTTCTGGGGCAAAACACATTCTTGGGGTCGTCGTGGTTGCCCACGCGATCTGCGAACCACGTAGCAAAAGCGGCCTCAGTCCACCACTGACCCGGGAAAAAAGTCCAGAGTTTGCTGAGGCGGAAAAGTAACAATTAACGGGTTACACTTATTATGTAAATCTTTCATAGGTGTGCAGCTTCAAGATCCTCTCTAAACATTCTCTCCAAAAACATTTCCTGATACCTGAAGAGTGAAGATAATCTTCCTGTTTGCCAACATCTAAATGCATAGTTCCCACAAAACGTTTAAGTCTGAAGACAAAAATTCACTCTTCCCGTGCGTGCAATTCACTATTCCCAAGTCCCGTGGAAGCTGCAATGCTACCTAACATCTTGTTGTTCCCTCAGAGAAACGACAATTTAGTTCAATAGTCTGGATTTATTTCACTAGTAACAATCTGAGATGTCAGTGAGTTTGGTTATCATCGCTGTTTGGTAGATACCCTGAACTATCAGGAAATGACCATCTCCTGGTCTATGCTGAAAAATGACTTTGGCACACATGTAGAACTTTTGCTAGAGAGTTTATCATCATAGCATTTTGCATAAGAATGAGAAACTGAGCCGTATGTTCAAGGAAATGCAAACTTTGTTAAGACTTGGGTATCAGCTAAAGGAAGTATTGCATTTGTTCAATTTTTAAAAGTCTCTGTGAAGAGTTTTACATAACACTACCCATCTTCCTGCATCCTCAACAAGAAGGGAGTGGTTCCAGGTGACTAAATAAATAAACAAATAAGTGACTTTAGAGCTCAAGGAAAGTAGTAGGCACTGGGCAGGCTCTGGGTTGGGCAGTTTACACCAGATCAGCCAATACCAGTTGACCAAGCTTTAGAGCATCCACTATATTGTTCCTGAAACTAATTTATTTCAGTTCTTCATGGCATGAGTTTATGATGCTGAAAATGAAAAACGCGCCGCCCCAGACTCATGGGAGGTTCCAGGGACACAAAGAGAAAGAAGAGATCAGCATAATTTTTTTTTCAGAAAATAGCTCACAGGAACTGTCAGATCGTGTCTCTATAGTTGTGATGGGTATAACTGCCTGTACTTATTTCTCCCCTGTTCCTTTAACCTAAATCTAAACATGAAAAAAGTGTGGCGTCAAAAAAAGAGAAAACCCTTTATTTTGCTTTTCTGTTAATTGTTCCCCTTAGCCTGCGCTTTTCTTTACCGCTTTGATTTTTTTCTCTCTCTCTCTCACACACACACACACGCACGCACGTATAATATTCCTCTTCCCAGTGTCGCCAAGTTGTCCTGATAACCACTCTGGCTTTTCCCATTAAGGTGTTCAGCTACTGGTAATCAAACGCAAAGGCGACGGAATGAATGATCAGGAGGTGAAGAGGGCGCGGCAGGAGAGTGCAACCTCGAGGGGGCAAGAGGTTCCCGATTTAATAAGCATCCAGGGACCCCGTTCCAGAGAGCAGTTTCACCGCGCGCCCCCCCCCCCACCCCTTCCCACACCCCCCAGCCCGTGCAGGGAACCATCGCAGGATGCACCCGCGAAGGGTGCTCTTCCTGCAGACACCTCAGCTGCCTGAAGCCACACGGGAGCTTTGGCTCGGTGGTCAGGGGCGCAGGGGAGCGGCACCGCCCCGCGCGGGCGCCGTCTGGGGGCGACGCGGCTCTTCCCCGGGCATCCTTGGACGCAGGAAGGGGGCGAGAAGCGAGGGAACGGGGAGGAAAGGGAGCAAGTGCACAGAGCTCTCCACCTGGGCCAAGCCCTGTGACCCTTTCCAAGCCGATCTCCTGGGAAGGACCGAGGGCCGCGGGCGGAAAGCGTTCCTGGCGCGGGGGCTGGGCTGAAACTGAGTCTGGAGCTGCGCTAGGCGCCTTCCCACAACTCCAGCCTGGGGCGGGGGGCAGGTGGTGATTTTTGACCCTGGGGGAGTAAAGAAGCCACCACCATAAATCCACGGCTCCCGCGCCTTCGCACCCCCCGCCGCCCGCACGCTCCCAGGCCCCGGGAGCGTTTGGAGCATCAGTCGAGCCGACGGAACCGTTCTGCGCTGGCTGGAATTGCGGAGCGGGGCGTAGAGGCTTTTCCCTTCTGCCGCCGCGCGGTACCCCGTCGGCCCTTGCCTCTTTAAGGCCGAGCGCATTTCCCAGTGCTCCCCGGCGTAGCCCAGATCGCCAGAGCCACAAAGCTGCAGGTTAGCGCCCCTGGAAAAGGGGTCGCAGAGCTCTCCATCCCCCCCCCCACCACACACACACACACACACACACACACACACACACACACACACACACTCCTCCACCCCTGCGCTGGAGCCTCGAGTGAATCGGCTCTTTAGGCGTGGAGCACTAATGGGTTGTGACTCGGATCTCCAGGACTTTGGTATCCTCCGGCACTTATTTGATTTGTACGGGTCACTCCTCTTTTAATGTCTTAAATTTTAAATGATAAAAACGAGACCCAAAGACCAGTGGCACCGGCGGGTGGGACCCGGGACACGCATTGATTAGCGTCTCTTCGACTGCAGCTGCAGCGACACCTGAGCAGAGGCTGTTGAAGCAAATGCTCAGGCGCTTCCCTGCTCCTGGCTGGAGCCAGATGCTTTAAAACACTAGCGAGAAGCTGCAAGCCCGGTCTCCAGGACCGAACACGGTTTGACTTCACGCTGACCCAGGTAAAAGTGTGAGCCTTTTATTCATTTATGCTCAAGTCACATCAGAAGCACCCAGAGTGAGTGCAGGTAAGTAGGGCCATAGGAATGCCACCACACTCCATTACCTGTTAATATTAACGCGGAACCAAGCAGATTGGATGTCTAATGGGACAAGGCTCTGAGTGTGTTAAGCATGATGAGACAGTGTGCAAATCAAACATTTAATAATTCCCAGCGCCCGCGTAGGGTTCTGTGCCCCAAAAACAAACTGCTAGGTTGAATCTCCTTCCCTGCCCCCCTCTCTTTGTAAGTTTCCTGCTGAAGTATTGATTGCTGAGGTCTCTGCTACATTTGCAAACTTTTACAGTCATTTATGGTGCGTGCAATAAAAAAAGGTGATATGACCACACTAGTTCAAGTTCGAATGCAAAGATGTAATCCGGTGTCCTTGGCAACTATCTGTGGGACCTGTTTGTCTTGCCAGAACACACCCTTCTCTGCAATGAGCCCCTCCGTACGTTTTCAGGGTCTTGGCCCCTCCATGGAAAGGCACACGTGTTCAAACAAACTCAAAAAGATTGGTTATTTCAATCATGATTCATATCAGGGTGGAAAATTAATAAAACCTACCAAGAAACAAACAGTTTAAGTCCCCTTCTTTCTTACTATCATTTTTTACAAGGAAATTAATCACCACACAGTAATCTGCAGAACTTTCCTCTATGGGAAAATTAAAGTATTGAGATGGTGTAAAAGAGCACAGAACATTTTGGAGTGTATATGCCAAAAGAAGAAAAAAGAAAGACCTGGATATTTTATGTGGGAACATACGGCGAGTTAAGTACACGTTTCTTGCCGTATTTCAGTTGCATCATTTTTCAATAAAGTATGAGGACTTGTTTTACTCTGTAATTGTAGATAGAACTCAGAAGCCTTATTAGAAACACTATACCCAGTTTTACCAGTCTTTCCTTTAGTTAAGATTATGTGTACACCTACACATAGGGGTAAAGAGAAAAAGGGACTGGCTAGGTGAGAGAGAAAGAGGCACTTTTCTAAAATTTCCCACTTTGAACCACATGGGTTTTCTCATCTAGGGCTGCAAATAAAAATAGTTCTCAGCTAGCATCTGAGGATATTCAAAATCCTACACCTGCCATCTAGCGGGCATAGCAGATAATGCTGATTCTCACAGCGTTTGGGGGAAAACAGGACCGATACACACAGTCTCTAGCTAGGCGAGCATAAACAAGTTTAAGAAACTAAAAAAGAAAAAGTAACTTGAAATCTAAAAAAAAAAAAAGAGAACAGTTGTGCCAAGGAATTTATAATAATTTGATTGCATACCATTTCCTTTTGCAAATCTTTAGATATCCTTAAGTTTATTTATTTGTTATATAAATGAACTTAACATAGACTCCTTTTTCTTCTAATAGACCTTCGTATGGATTTTGTCATGTGTATTTTTTCTGTGTTAAACTCATCATCAGTTTTCTTTATTTGGGGGATGCTGAGGGAGGGAGAGCCACACCCTCCCATGTTCAGGGTTTATTCTCAGGAACCATACGGGGCGCTGGGATCAAATCCATATCCTCTTGCAAAGCAAGCACCCTGCCCCCTTTGCTATTGCTCTGTCCCTCACCGTCATTTTTAGATTCAGCTTATATATTCTAATTAATAGAAGTTAATTTGCATCACCTTGTTGGAATGCTTAAAATGCTCACAGACACCATCTTTCATTTTAGAACACTAAAGAAACATTGGTGATGGTTGAACTGTGGACTTATGTGCATAAAATACCATTATTATTAGTATGATAAACCATGGAATCTCAATCAATAAAATTATTTTGAAACGAAAACTAAAACTAAAGAAGATAGGAGACAAAAGAACAGAAGAACCAAAAAGGAGAGTGCAAAAATTATGTAATTAATTATACCATTACATTTGACACCTCATTACTGGAAGTACGCTATTTCAAAAGTTAATTGCGTATCAAATTATAGGTAGGATAAAGTCTACTTGGTTACTTGGTTATGTAAGCTTAAAAATACATTTCCTTGAAGTTCACATTATAAAATAATTAAGCATCTGTAGAAGATTTTCTAAGTGAAATAGTTATTAAAAGATCATGATTATATTACAATGGTAGGTGGCTTCTCTTTTCTTGAAGTGTTTACAATGTGTTTCACGGGCTCTTAATCAATTAACACATTGAGTACTTGCAACAGCCCTCAAAGATTTGTATGATTAGCATCATTTTATAAGTGAGGAAGCCAAGGATCAGAATTGCGAAGCCGGTAAGTACAGAGCCGATCTGGTTCCAGAAGGAAGGCTGACATCTGGAATGCTCTTCTACTTCCCACTGATAAAAGAGGCAAAAAAATTCGAACAACAATGTTGCCACTATTACAAACTTATAGGATCTAACCAATATGAGATACATCTTTAAAAAAATATATCTGAAGGTTTACATTTGGTCTGCAAACCATCAGGCATCCGGGTTGAAAAAATGGAAGATGAGTTAATTACTATTAATTATAAAAATCAAGTACTAGGAAGCCAAGGATGTAGTTCATGTGGTAGAGATGTGCCTTAACATGTGTGATATCTGGAGTTTGATGGCCAGGACCACAGGAACCCTGAGCAGCAGTGGGTGTGGCCATTGCTTTGAAAAGTCAGCTGCTAAAAATATATATTTATTTGCCTCATCTGATTTCTACAACATATGCCAGATATAGTGAAAACCTTTACATGAATTTGTCTTGTAGGTAACTGATTCCCCAGCTCACATGCTGAACGCGGCACCCCCTTTTCTGATCCCTGGTGCCACAAAAGTGTATAATCTAGCACATAGCAACTAAGTATGTGAACATCACTACCAAAGTGTATGACCCTGTCATTGCAACAACAACAAGAAGGGAATATTTTTAAATAATAAAACTGTATACACACAACAACAAAAAAAATTGTCCTTTAGTCTGTCTACCTATGCCTTAATCGCAAATAAAAGAGCTGCAGATGCTACAGTCCTTGAAAAGCCCTCTGACAGATTGCCAAAGATTTATCTCTGAATTTAACTGACTCTGTCAGAGCAGTTATCTTTTCTTCTTGTCACCTCATTATAATTTCAAAATTTATTTTCTAAACAAAATGTATAGACCTTCTGGACACATTTTCCTATTTGCTAGCCATGTAAAATATTCTTCATATTCGTCCACAATTTAGAATAGGGACCTTGTAAACATGAACAAGTTCAAGAGTCAAGTAGCTTAAATGATTCTAATTAAATGTATTCAAATCCTTTTCAAAATAACAGGAGAATCAATTTACCATTTGCACTTAGAGTGTTATGTTCAGAAATTAAGTAAATGATCAATCTTAGACACAAGTTGCTTTTTTTTTTAAACAACGACATTTGAAATATTCATTATCAAGTAGCACTGTGTTATGTAGATTTCCATCTAAGACTAACTGCGCTTTCAAAAGCTGAGAGCAGCTTGCACAGGATTCCTGCCATGGTTTCCTACTCACAAGTGAAGTAAGTCACCAGTTCTGCCTTTCTGATCTCTTACATACCTCCAATCAAGATCAGACATCAGATAAAAAGCCCGAAACTGCCGCAGTCAGGCCCTTTGTATCTTTCCTGTGTAGCCGTGTAGATCTAAGTGCACCTTCCCCTTCTCAGGAAGAAATATTGATGCTCTCGCAGGAAGAGGAGATTCAACTCCTGTTTAAGGTTAATCCCTCCACCTGTGTTTTTGATCCCATTCCTTCCTGCCTTTGCCTTGCCTTGTTCTATCAATTATTTCTTTTTCTTATATCTTCAAACTCTCCCTCTTCAATGGTGTTTCCCTGCAGGCTATAAATATGTTCAAGTCTCTACCAGCACACTAAAATCTTAAAAGTCACACACACACACACACACACACGTTGCTCACCTTGCTTTCTCTACTCTGTCCTCTTCTAAGTATTATCCAATACTTTTGTCCTTTTCAGTCAAGAATCACTAGCCAAGGGGATTTATGGGCACCCTATCAACCCCTTCTGTTCACTCCTTCACCTGCTATAATCTGGCTTTTCCTGGTTCCACTTTGCAGATTCTGCTTTCCAGAAAGGTCTTAGTGGCCTTCTAGTTGATAATCTAACAAGGACTTGTTCAGCTCTTATATTGAGTTCACCAGAGCCTATTTCTAAGCTCTTAAACACCCTTTATCTGTATGTCTTACCATTTTGCTCCAACCATCCTGTAACAACTGGTATTTCCCAAGATTTTTCTTGTAGACTTTATTTTTCGTTTCATTCAATATGCTTTTCCTGAACAATCCCATGCACTCTAATACTTATACCTATCACAAAGTTGACTCTGCATACCTTAAACTAGAACTCAGATATTTTTGCTAAGTACAGGTACTACAGGAGTGTTGGTCTGACACTAGTTTCGAAGTCATTTCTCTTTTTTACTTTTTTACTTTTTTTTTCTTTTTGGGTCACACCTGGTGATGCACAGGAGTTACTCTTGGCTCATGCACTCCGAAATTATCCCTCGCAGTGCTCAGGGAACCATTGGGATGCTGGGAATTGAACCCGAGTTGGCCACGTGCAAGGCAAATGCCCTCCCGCTGTGCTATTGCTCTAGCCCCTCAAAGTCATTTCTCTTAAACTTTTCATAGACCTTTCAAATTCAGTATGCCTTAAATTCTCCAAAGTTAGCTTCCCCACAGATATACTTTTCCACTTTGATTACATTAATGGTAAAAATTATATAGACCTAGTTGCCTAAGCTGCAACACAGTAGTAAGAACCAGTGACTCTCTTTTCCATTATCCCAAGTTAGGACTTCAGTTCATTTGCCTCAAAAGATGAAATACAGCATAGGTTTTTATACCCCTCACATAATAAAAGAAAAGGAGTTTCCACCAACTAGTGCAACTATTCAATACTGCTGGAAATTCAAATTCTTTCTGTCTCACTGTTCCACCGACTTTAGTGTAAAAATCTCATCCTCCTAGTTACATCATCTTAGCTTTTTTCATCTTAGCTGCTTTGTAAGCAGGAAGAAAAAAGGAAAAGGAAAAAAGACAAAGGATCATGCCAACTATCACAATCATGTCCTTTTAGACAAATTCATTCTTTTTTTTTTTTGCTTTTTGGGTCACACCCGGCGATGCACAGGGGTTACTCCTGGCTCTGCACTCAGGAATCACTCCTGGCGGTGCTCAGGGGACCATATGGGATGCTGGGAATCGAACCCGGGTCGGCCGCGTGCAAGGCAAACGCCGTACCCACTGTGCTATTGCTTCAGCCCCGACAAATTCATTCTTAAATAACAATTAGCAAATTATATTTTCATTGATTAAAATGTGATCAAGAAGATATCATTTACAAAATATGCATAATAAAAACCCAGTGATGCTATATTTGTAGTCTTGTAATAAGTATTAGTAAGTTGGATTTAACTCAGAATAACTAGTTAATAATATAATTATTAAGTCTTGCAATTTTTGGAGTGTTTGTTCTGGGGTAGTTCAACTGAGTAATGTAAAATAATCTCATGAACTTTAGAATCTCAGCTGCCAACTTCTGATGATTTTCTATCTTACATCTGTCTTTTCTTTGCATAAAACTCAATCATATATTGTTCTTTTTCTTCTTTCTGGTTTCTAGCTCCTTCCTTTCCCAAGGCAACCAGACACACAGAAAATTTTTTCTTCAAAAAGGTATATTTTGTTCATTAACTTTGTAGCCTCAATATTTTAAATGGAATCTGAATAATGAAAGCAAACTGTTAAGACAACTAAGAAGCATATGAATTTCTGCACCTGTCTTCCACCAATTTCTACAGATTTTTGTCTTTATTATGTAAGTTTGGCCATTGACCTATGCAGAAGTAACACAAATATAAAATGTCTATGGTAGCTTTACTTTTTGTTATATATTTCTCAAATGAATATTGCTTTGGTGAAGTCATGCTTTAGGTGAAACTTAATTAGTGCTTCTTAGAGAATTCATACCATAGTTTAGTAAGAGGCATCTATATTTGAACATTTATGTTCAAATATATGTTCAAGTATATCTTCAGGAATGCCCTGTCACAGAGGTGGGGTGGGGTGAAGGGTACAGGGTGGGGGTGGTGGGAGGGATTTGGGAACATTGGTGGTGGAAAATGGGCACTGGTGGAGGGATGGGTACTCGATTATTGTATGAATGAAACACATGCATAAATATTTGTAAGTCAGTAACTTTATCTCATGGTGATTCACTAATAAAAAAAGATTAAAAAATTTTAAAAAATGTTTTAAAAATCTTCTGGAGATGCTGGAGGATCATGTGGGAGTATTTCACTGGCATGTTCGCTGATATACAATTATCCCTCTGAACAGACTTAATTGTCTAGAATTACTTACATGGGTTTGCCTAACAGTAATAGAGCAGCATATTTTGTAATCCAATAACACCCAAAATGTAAAATTTATTAAAGAGTGCATTTCTCTACTTATTAAAAATAGTGTCTGAAACTACCCATCTCATTGTATAGTTTCTTTCATGTTCTTGAATAGTTTCTCTTCTTTAAGGTACAATGTGAAAAGCCCCACATATTTTTTTAGAAAGAAACAAAGGAAGGAAGGAAGGAAGGAAGGAAGGAAGGAAGGAAGGAAGGAAGGAAGGAAGGAAGGAAGGAAGGAAGGAAGGAAGGAAGGAAGGAAGGAAGGAAGGAAGGAGGGAGGGAGGGAGGGAGGGAGGGAGGGAGGGAGGAGGAAGGTGTAGGATAACATTCGTTTGTCCTTTCTCCCTTGCCACAAGGAGCTTAGATTTATCGGGTTACACCCATCACAGTGCTCCCGGGTCATTCTCATTCCTGTGTTTATCCGTAACTTCTCTCTGCTCTCTTCCCCAACCAGTTAATCAGCTTTTCCCCCTAATCAGATTCTGTTAACTTGTAAAGTCAGATCCTTCTAGGACACTGAATTTGTATTATAAGTTAATATTGCCTATCCCCTCTCCTTTGAATAATTTACTTTAAAGCAGTGTCCTTTTTGTATGAACAAAGGAAGACAGTTAATATTATGCTTTTGTAACTTGGAAGTAAATTGTCTCTGAATATACAAACTTGGGGCATCTGCTTCCTTGACTTAAGCCTCCGTTGTCCTTAGTTCCTAGCACCCCAAAAGCAGTGTCCCAACAAATGACTGAATGGACCCAGGGCAAGCTGTGAGCTGCCTTGGCATCGAAATGGGCCAGGCCAAAGCACCATGATACTCAACTATAAGTTGTGAGCATGGTCATGTACAAATACTGTCATGATCCAAAAGTAACTAAGTAACTAAGAGATTAGGACCCTGCCAGGGATAGCAAAGACTAATCTGGCCTGAGCACTGTAGTCTAAGATCACAATGGCCCTAGGAAAGCAATCCTATAAGCTGAATGTATCTCTTACTGTGTCCATACAAAATGATTAACATGATTAATGTTTGTATGTTTGTTGGACAAGGAGAGGAGAAATATACCCATGGGATTCCGCTCTTGGGTGGGTCCTCCTGCTGAGTGAGAATCTGTCCTACAAGAAGCATCCCCTGAGGGAAAGACTTTGCCCCTATTGTGATCACACCTATGTGTAAGCCCCAACCTCTCATGATTTGGGAATTACCGAGGCTGTAAGAGTGGGCTGGGGGATCCAGAGCCAGAAGGAGAAGGAGAATGAGGGAAGCTGAAGGATAATGAAGTGGGATCGAGAAGGAGAATGAAGTAGCATGGGGGAGGGAGAAGCAGAGGGAGAAGCAGAGAAGAATGGAGGTGGGAATGGAATAAACTGTAACTGACTCCAACCAGCCTGGCCCTTGTTTCCCTCCTTTGTCCTCCCTTCACCATTGACCTCCCCCCCCGCCCCCCCCCCCCCCCCGGGTAGGGGAAGCGGCTGAGATTACCGAATGCAGGTGTCAGAGAGTGACAGACACCACGAGACTCTTTCGTAATTTATTTTTAGTGAATACACAGGGAGGGATGGAGGACAGGGCAAGTGAAAAGCTACATACCACTACAATGAAAATTTTAATATTTTCATTGAATTCTTGTAGAAACATTGATTCCCCTCTCTAGGTGCTTTGATAGGTTCAAATGATACTTTAGAGCTGATTCTGAGCATCTTCCACATTTTATATCTCTTTGTAGGTAGATGGGATGATGAGATTAATTATGTGAAGTGGTACCACTCTTAAGCTAAAGCATTTACTTGATACTATGACATCTGTAAGAACTCTTTTTAAGTAGAGAAAGAGTATGAAGAAAATTCTCTGCCATAGAGTCAGGGGGAGGGTTGGGATGGGGGTGAGATAATGGGAACATTGGTGGTGGAAAATGTACACTGGTGGATGAATGGGTGTTCGATCATTGTATGACTGAAACTCAAACATGAAAGCTTTGTAACTGTATCTCATGGTGATTCAATAAAAAAAATATAATAAATTAAAAAAAAACTCATTTTAGCTTGTTCACCACTCATGACCCAGATAGTATATGTTTTATAAGCATTGGTGCAAAAGTGAACCCTATCCAAATAAAATATCTAACTTCTTTATTAGATATATTTGTAAAAGTAAAGCAAAAAGAGCAATGTTTTTTAGCTGTTGTCTGTTGTGTTTGTTAATGCTGTAGCCTCTTGCTCATTTAAAGTGAAATAAATTAGTGTCAAAAGTAGGTTGAACCTCTAAAGGTAGTCAATGTTATAAAACTGTGTATACTTTTTATGAGTGGTAAGGAACTGGTTAAAAATGTATCAGTGAAGCACAAATAAGCATAAAATAAGCTGTTTATTTTATTAATTTGCAACCAGTTTATGTATCTAGCAGAAGAGTGCTAGGAAATATATTCAGACAGTGTGCCATTAGAAGCAAAGCTCGTTGCTGTGGCTACATTTGGAAAAATAGCATAAAAAAAGATGATTAAAAACTATGTTGTTGATTTATTGACAGCTGAAAAAAAATTTTAAATGTAGGGAACTTGTTAGAGTTGTCAGATTCCAGTATTTTTTTTCCCAGTCAAAACATAGTCCAAGTGTTTTTTTTTTAAATTGTAAGTACATGGAATTTAAACAAAAAAGTTTCTAAGATAAATGTTTCCTTTTTCATTAAGGCACGTCGATTTACAAAGTCACCCATACAGACTTCGTTTCACACACATGCAATCTCACCACCAATGTCCTGTTCCCTCCACCAGTGTCCCCAGGTTCCCAGCCACACCATAGCCTGCTGCCTTGGCAGGTATATAACAAATTTATTTCATATTATTTACTCCAACAAAACTAAATGGCAAATGGTATTATCAGAAAATAAATCAACAAAAGTCAATGTTTAATGATTGATTGCGATGTGATTTTAACATATGTAAACAAAGAAATTCAAACCATTTAGTACAATATAGTATACTGTCTAGGCTTATTTACATAACTAAAATTTCCATTCTGGAATCTAAAACATATTGCATTTAATTTTATTTTGTACCTGGATCTTATTGCAGTAGTCATCATATCCTCCCTGTCACAAATTAGCTTTATTTTGCCGCATATAGCAAAGTTATTTTATATTAGTTAAAAAAAAAACTTAAAAGAATGGCAAATGCAATTATCAGGAAGTAATCAATGAAAGTCAATTTGTGATGATTAGTTGCTGAAGAGCCTGGCAAGCTCCTCTCGACGTATTCGGTATGCGAAATACAGTAACAATAGCAGGTATCATTTCCCTGACCCTGAAACAATCTCCAATCGTTGGGAAAGACGAGAAAGGAGAGGCTGCTAAAATCTCAGGGCTAGGACAAATGGAGATGTTACTGGTGCCCTCTAGAGTAAATCAATGAACAACAGGATGACAGTGATACAGTGATGTTTTTAACCTTTCTTAATGAGTAGAGGACAACCGTATATGCACCATTAGTGAGTGTTGTACTCAATGCAAGATGATGGGAGGCTTCTCCCATCTTTTAACACTTCTTGAAAAACTGGTTTCAAGGTTATAAATTCCCTAAGCTGTCCCTTGTCCATGAAGCTTCTGTAAGATCCCCTTAAATCAGAATGACAATCTAGCTGGATAGAGTATTCTTGGTGAGGTGCTCGTTTTGTTGAGTTTTCGTACCGTATCTTTCCATGTTCTTGTGAATCCCAGAGTCATTGGTAGATCTGCATCTTACCGGTTTTCCTTTGATTGTAAGTTCTTTTCTGAACTTGTTGCTTTCAATATTCTATCTCTATCTTTGGGTTTTGTTATTTTGATTATAATGTGTCTTGAGTTTTTCTAATTTTGTCTATTTTCTTTTCCTTCTTAACATAATATTTTTATTGAATCAACATGAGATACACAGTTACAAGGTAGTTCACTATTGGGTTTCAGTCATACAGTGTTCCAACATCCATCCCTCCTGCAGTGTACATTTCCCACCACAAATGTCCCCAGTTTCCCTCTTGCTACCCCAACCCCCAGCCTACCTCTCTGACAGACTCTCTCTCTCTCTCTCTCTCTCTCTCTCTCTCTCTCTCTCTCTCTCTCTCTCTTACTCCCTCCTCTATTCCCCTCCTTCTTTCCCTCCCTCCCTCTCTTTTTTTCTCTCCTTTTCCTTTTGGACATTCTGGTTGGCAGTATAGGTACTGAAAAGTTATCATGTATATCCCTTTAACTGTGTCTATTTTCACTGGGACTCTTTGCGCCTCTTGGATCTTGGTAATTGTCAACTCATGGGAGTTCTTATGAATGATTCCTTTTTCTTTTCTTTTTACTTTATTTAAACACCATGGTTTACAAAGTTGTTCATACTACAGTTGTTATGGGCTCTTGATGTCCCAACATCAAGCCTATCATGGTGATGACCTTCCCTCACCACTATTCCCATTTTCTCTAGCACTGCCCAAGCCTGCATACACTAATTTGTCTTAGAGGCATACAATAATTGGTTTCATATTACTTTTTTTCTCTGAGAGCCCGGTAAGCTACTGAGAGTATCCCACTTGACGGCAGAGCTTGGCAAGCTACCCATGGCATATTCGATATGCCAAAAACATGTAGTAACAAGTCTCACGATGGAGACGTTACTGGTGCCCACTTGAGCAAATCGATGAACAACAGGAAGACAGTGCTACAGTGCTACATTTTACAATACCATTGCTCATGGAATTATAAAAATACTTCTGTAAAAGAAAATTTGTGAAAATTGTTACATCTCACCATGAGGTTGTTAAGTCTTTAAGGATTTACTAGATTCTTCATAGCTAGTTGAGCCTTCTGTGTTATTGTTTTTGTTTACTGACTTCAGTCGGCTTCTAATTTACTTTCTCATCTAATTTGGTGTGCACTTACTGGAATTTTAGTATTTGTTACTTGGAGGTGTTGCATGTCCAGAAACTTCAGGATCTATAAAACTGGCATTAGTTAGCAGAAATTTTTTGTGAATCCGTGGAGTTATTCTGTAGGCTGTTGGTGTGGCAGCAGCATTGGTGTGTGGGTGCAGCTACTGGAGTTGGACAGGGTGGACACTTGGACTGCCCCTCTCCCAAGGGCACCCCAGAGTTTTCAGCAGAGGTCAGAAGGGGACAGTGGGTGGAGGGAGCCATGTGTCCATGAGCTTCGGCTGCCTGGCTTGCATCACCTTGGAGATTCAGGTCGTGATCTGAAGAGCTGGTGGATAAGGTAAGGTGGTGGTGGCCGTAGGAGGTGGGCACGGCTGCCCGGCTTCCGGAAATGATGATTTCTTTACCTTGTTTATGCATCACATTTGCCTCCCTCTTATTCAGGGACTCTGATGCCTCTTATATTGTTCCTTTTAAACTAATCCTATAGCTTTCTAGCATGTTGTTCATTCCTTTTTGGACTATTTCCCATCTTCCACTGTCTCCTAGAAGTTTCTTCCTTCTCATCTTGGAGATTCTCAATCTTTTGCTCAATTTCTATTGTTCTACGGTCCAGCGCTTCTATTAACGTTTCTAAAAAAAACAATATCACCTACTATGGTCTTAATTGCTGTCATTTCTTATTGTGCTACTTTTATCATTTAGATTTCCATACTTTCTTGTACTTTGCTGACTACCTGTATAATTGTTTCTTTGAAGTCATTGAACATCCTCATCAGCATGTCATTAGAGACACTGTCTGAGGGTTTCCTGGTGTCGTTATATCTTTGCTGATACTGTTTTTGCTCATTGAGCTTCATGGGCTTCTCTGTGTTTTCCCCATTGGTTTTCTAGTATTTTGCTGTACTTATATGACTGTTTGTAGTTAAACACCCTGAAAGATGGTGAGGGATTCAAGTAGTGGTTTCTCTTTACCTTCTCCACCCATCCTCACAGAATAACAGGAAAAATAACTATGAGAAGCCTGTAATTTGCTGAGTAGAGCTGTTGCCTGACTGTTTAAGTGGCCACATGCTTCAGGAGCTGTGGTGTGGGCCCTTCCTATGGTGCAGGTTGGGTGTGGAGGGTGCTGGGAACCACGTGGAGGGAGGGGCCCTGCCTTCCATTCAGAACAGACCCAGTGATCTCAGCTGAAAGGAAGCCTCGCCTGGGATGGTGAAGCCGCAAGCAGAATGTCAGGAGACAACTGTGGTGTAAGCTCTTAATACAGCATATGGAGGTTGCTGGAACACGCCTGGAAGGAAGGGGTTCAAACCTCCAGTTTGAACTCCGCCTTCAGTTCAGAATAGGCGCAGTGATGTCAGCTGGAGGCAAGCCTCATTTAGCCTGGCAGAGTAGCAAGTGAAATATATAACAGATTCCAATAGTTTTTAAACTTGAACTAGTAAAAAAAATACCAAGCTCTTCTGAAACGTGAATGGGATAGACAACTGCATCCTTGGATTGGAAAGCGAGCTCTATGAGCTGAAAACATGCAATGCTTGTAGGAGGCTGAGGTTTGAGTTCCAGAATCCAGTGGTCCTCTAAATACCATATGGTGCAATCACAAAGAACAGTGCGGATCCTGAGCATCACTAGATCTGAAAACAAACAAACAAAAAAACCCACACACAGAACAGAAATAAACCCTGACACAAAGTAGCAGAACGGTTGCTCAAAATTTCAATGGAATTAACCTCGGTGAAGATATTATGGAGCATTAATACAGTTATGGGTGCAGATGAAGGTAAAGAAGATGGAGGTATGGTGCCTACAAAGACAGTTAATATCACTTATTGTATAATAGCATTCACACCCTACAGAAAAATCATGAGGGAGTTAGAGTTGTAAACCAGCAGATACAAACTCTCTTTTAGGAGCTCCCCATGTAACCTTAACTATATGCAGTATAGTCCATTACTAGAATCTGACTGATCACTAGAGTTGAGTTCTGTTACAACTCACATAGCGTCTTGTCTAGTTGGGGGTGTGGGAAAGACCTACTGGTCACAGTACATGTTGCATGATCCGTAGGCAGCCATTATCACAATACACAAGACCAGTCTTCCAAAGGCACCATTGAAGGTCTTTACATATCAGCAGACACACCTGAAAAGATGAGGTGCCATATTTTATATGAACCCGATTTATTAATCAAATATATCTACATGAGTTGATGTCCGCAAGTGAAAAGCTACCTGTGTTCAGGAAACTAGAGGTAAAGTCCATAGCAATCTCATAGTCATTGTTTTGTACTGAGGAATTCTGTGCTAGGGGTCAGTTTTGGCAACGCAGGGATAGAATCAGGCCACATGCAAAGCAATGCCCTAACTCCTATACTATTCCTCCTCCTTAGAGAGATAACCATTTGAAAGTGATACAAGAAGTTCCTGCTGAATTGCAAATCAGCACGACTGCCTTGGAACTTTGGGTTTCCTGTTTGCAGAAGTCAGCAGACAAGGGAAGGAATTATTCCATTGGACAATTCCTGAGGAGCAGGAGGAGATAATAGTGCTTTTATATAAGAAAGTGCTAATGTAATGAATAAAGGGAAGGGATATTAAAATACATACTGGAGAAGAGAGAGGACTATTATCACTTCTGTTTCCAAGATCAAATGCAATGAATGAGGTTTCATTAACCTCTCTTTTCTAAGGGTTCCACTCAAGAAATGTGGTCCCCAGGAACCATGGGAATTATGTACCTGAATCTGTATAAAAGTACATGGACATGAAACAGTCAATTGATTTTTATTGCTTTAGTAGTTTGGGAATGTCTCATGGACCTCCAACCCTGGGGAGTTGAATTAACCAATCTTTTGTGCTTTTAATGTCTGTAATTATTTTGACCCCATGATCTTTCTCATACAAAGTAAGTGAAGGGACCAGAGATGCTAATTTTCCTTTTTGAGACAAAAAGGAAATTGGTGTCAATTGATTTGGGTTCCAGAGGTCCCTGGAAGCCTGGAATAAGCTAATATTGATAGCATCTAGAAGGCTTCTACACAACTCCTCTTTCCTCTCTTTCGTACTCATCGTGAGACTTAAATTATAGTCATATCTATCCCAGCCTGTCTGGGGTCCATCTTCATTTTGATTCACAGGTTCTTTCCCTTGCGAAAAAATTACATTATTCTTATTTTGCCCTATGTTTCTTGGAGGTTCTGAGTAAATATGCAGTTCTTGGAATTGGTTGTCCTTTTTCTTATATTTATTGGAATGAGATTAGTTTGCTCTTTACGCCTGGTGTCTAGTCAAGAAATACTACATCTAAACATACAATAGAGATTACCATCCATTACCTACCAAATTTAAAAGGTCTAATGCATCACCCACAGAATGTGGCTTTGGAATTTGATGCTGTGTTGGGTGGGACATTGCTTTAGTTCCTTTGTTTGAGAGTGAGCCAATTTTTTCTACAGAGAGCAGAATAAGTTTAATATTTATTTATCAGATTTATGTGTTGCAGTGGTTTTTAACTGTGTTGACTATTTCTGTCTGTTACCTTCTAGGAATGTGTTAGTGTTTCCTGACCTTATAATTCACTGACCAAGTGACCAGATCTGTCCAATGAGTTCTAAGTGAACATGATACAAAGATTCTTTCTAAGCCAGATGGATTCTTTCCCACCTATAAACTGGTGGCAACATTGTTCTTTCTGCTTGAGTGCTAAAATGAGAACATTCTAGAAGAGCCTGTAGCACTGTAGCACAGTCGTCCCATTGGTCATCTATTTGCGCAAGCAGGCACCAGTAATGTTTCCATTGTGAGACTTGTTGTTACTGTTTTTGCCATGTTGAATACACCATGGATAGCTTGCCAGGCTCTACCGTGCTGGCAGGATATTCTCAGTAGCTTGCCGGGCCTCCGAGAGGAACGAAACAATCGAACCGAGGTCGGCCACGTGCAAGGCAAAAGCCCTACCCGCTGTGCTATCACTCCAAGTAATATACATACAAGTATTCCATATGCCTAAAAATAAAACCTTCCCTTTTAAATATTATAAGCTTATTATATGAATAATTTTGCTTAGAGTTTATTAAATGAAGTGTGCATTAGGACTACCTGGAAGTTGTTTTTTTTTTTTTTTTGAGAATACAAGTTGATGGGCACCTTATCTGTTAGCTTAGTTTCCAATTCATTGCATTTGGAGCAGAAGTCAAGAATCTGCGTTTCTAAGAAGTTCCCAGGTAGTGCTGATGCCGTTGTTCCATGATCACCCTTTGAGAACCAATCTTGACATACACAGTTTCCATCCTCATTTTGGGGGGATACATATAACTATGAGCATGAAATAGTTTAAGGACAAGCATAATGGAGTTCACTTTTTCTGCACAACAGGGTCTGTTCAGCTCCTAAACAATTGGAAAATTGCTTTTCCCATCAATGGAAATGGGAAATAGTCCCATAGTACTCTACAGTGTCAAGAATATACTGAGTCAGCAGTCAAGGCATATTTAATGAAAGACAATACTTAGGAACCATGAAAATGGAAAAGAAAGCATTAGTAGTTCTATTGGTCAGCATTCAGAGACCTGTATCTATTCTAGCCAGTTTCATCAGGGCTTGATTTAACACATCATATTAAATAGATTATAAAAATGTTAAGAAGGGTAAACAAAAAAATTGTAGGGACTACGATACTATGTCCTGCTTACTACTTTTTCTGTGCTAGTTACATGTTATTTGCAAGTGCCTCATAATAAAAACCGATTCTTGGTTGAATGATGCTAATCACTTATGACTTTTTAACCCTGTTGCTTATGCCTTACTATCAGTAAACATGTTTTAGGTTATAGCGGGTTTTAACTGAATGTAAACAGTTCAAAGTACAATAATTTTCACTGAAAGTTTTCTGTTTACATCTGTTCAGATTATCAAAAGATACTGGCTTAGCTCGGTAATCAGAGTAAATTTCTCAAATAATTTTTTTAAGAATTTTATTTTTCTTGACAGTGGAAATGAATAATTTCATAAAAGCACTCAGTTCCTGAATTTCACTGAAACCATCTTTCAGAAAATCATTAAATAAATTTTCTTTTAAATTAGAGTGTTTTTGTTGAACTGTGTATGTAAAATAAATTAATTCTGTTATAAGTGTGCATACCTATACATTATACCTCACTAAACTTTCTATCCAAAAAAGAAAAAAAAATGGGGGAACTAGGGAGTGTAATGCTTTGCATGAATGTTTTAAAATATTAGCATTAAGAACAAACAATAGAGTTTCAAAAATAAGTGGAGATCGATATTGAAGATAAAGGTATCTTCAAAGGTGACACGGAACTAAGCAATCTAGTAAAAACAGAGATCAACAAATGGGACTACATTAAACTAAAAAGCTTCTGCACCGCAAGAGATACAGTGACCAGAATACAAAGACTATCCACAGAATGGGAAAGGATATTTACACAATACCCATCAGATAAGGGGTTGATATCAATGGTATATAAAGCACTGGTTGAACTCTACAAGAAGAAAACATCCAACCCCATCAAAAAATGGGGCGAAGAAATGAACAGAAACTTTACCAAGGAAGAAATACGAATGGCCAAAAGGCACATGAAAAAGTGCTCTGCATCACTAATCATCAGAGAGATGCAGATCAAAACAACTTTGAGATACCACCTCACACCACAGAGACTAGCACACATCCAAAAGAACAAAAGCAACCGCTGTTGGAGAGGATGTGGGGAGAAAGGGACCCTTCTTCACTGCTGGTGGGAATGCCGACTGGTTCAGCCCTTCTGGAAAACAATTTGGACGACTCTCAAAAAATTAGATATTGAATTCCCATTTGACCCAGCAATACCACTGCTGGGAATATATCCCAGAGAGGCAAAAAAGTACAATCGAAACAACATCTGCACATGTATGTTCATCGCAGCACTGTTTACAATAGCCAGAATCTGGAAAAAACCCGAATGCCCCAGAACGGATGACTGGTTGAGGAAACTTTGGTACATCTATACAATGGAATACTATGCAGCTGTTAGAAAAAAGGAGGTCAAGAATTTTGTAGTCAAGTGGATGGGCATGAAAAGTTTCATGCTGAGTGAAATGAGTCAGAAAGAGAGAGACAGACATAGAAAGATTGCACTCATCTATGGTATATAGAATAACAGAGTGGGAGACTAACACCCAAGAACTGTAGAAATAAGTACCAGGAGGTTGACTCCATGGCTTCGAGGCTGGCCTCACGTTCCGGGGAAAGGTCAACTCAGAGAAGCGATCACCAACTACATTGTAGTCGAAGGCCATGTGGGGGAAGGGAGTTGCGGGCTGAATGAGGGCTAGAGACTGAGCACAGCGGCCACTGAACACCTTTATTGCAAACCACAACAGCTAATTAGAGAGAGAAAACAGAAGGGAATGCCTTGCCACAGTGGCAGGGTGGGGTGGGGGGGAGATGGGATTGGGGAGGGTGGGAGGGACACTGGGTTTACGGGTGGTGGAGAATGGGCACTGGTGAAGGGGTGGGTTCCCAAACTTTGTATGAGGGAAGTATAAGCACAAAAGTGTATAAATCTGTAACTGTACCCTCACGGTGATTCTCTAATTAAAAATAAAAAAAAAAAAAGAAAACATACAAAAAAAATAAATAAATAAACTAATCCATATACACTCAGAGGTGTTTAATTTATTAAAAAGAAAAAACAAAAAAAAAAAACAAAAATAAGTGGAGATAATGAACTAACCAACTACCAGAAAAAAAAAACGGATGTGATATCTAACAAAATCATTTTAATGAATACTTTTTTCTGTTAATAACACCAAGGTGATATGGTTGATTCTGTTTATTCCTTCTATATTTTTTAGTTATCATATGATACTTCAATTTTAGGGGTAGGGAAACTGTCAAAATGAAGCCTGTGTTTAGGATTAAGAGAAATAAACATTAATTTTTATGTGAACTCTAGTGGCCAAGCATTGAAATCTGGTTAAGGGGGGTGATGTGGGTGGCAAAAAATTAAAAGAAATATTATTGTGATTAGGTCCAGTACTGGAGCAATAATAAAGGGAAAGCATGCATTTTCTTAATCCTCTTTATTCACGTGAATAAACTTGTTCATAAAAACGCCACCTACTATCAAGCACTGTTCTTATATAATTTCAGCCAGTATTCCGTACACATAACACTGGCTCTCTTCGATTCTCTGTTAACATTGGGAGAGCATAAATTGGTAATTGTGTGGTAACTATGCAATTAACTCATGTCACCACTGTACCTTTTCATTAGCATCACCAAGAGCAATCTTACCCTCTCAGTGACCTCATAGTAAGTGATAACATCCTTAGCTGTTAAAGTGAAGAAAAAAAAAAAGTAAGTGAATTTAGTGTTGTGAAGGGTGATGGAGTGACAGCCTTGGAGACCGGAGACCTCCCCCACCCACCCCCCCATACACACGTACACAGAAGCCATCGAAGCACAGTGCAAACACAAACCTCTCAGCAGTCTCATTAGTACATCTCACCTCTTTTCTCTAAGAACAGAATGTTTCCTACTTATTCTCTTACTTGCCAAGATGATTTGTAAAGATACCTATCTATTCATGTTTGAGATTTTGCTCATGAAGGTTAATGTCTACGAGGGCCCCTCTCTGCCTCTCCCCACCACACCAATATCACCTATTCATTTGTTCCGCTTTTTTGACAGCATTCAGACTAACAAATGCATCTCCTTTATCCCTTCTTAAAGCACAACTTGGGGAATTCCTATCGCTGAATCTTATTTATGAAGTGTTTACATGGGGTGTGAACAGAACTTTCAAACTCTAAACAGTTTTTACAGAAAATCCATTCATATAATCACCATTGGTTTAAGTCCTTGCTCTTTATACACGTACACGTTCGATTGGAAATAAAATTGAAGACAGATGACATATTCAATAGTGTAGCTTTCTTGAACAGAGGTTCTGGCAGGAGCAGAAAACAGAAGTGAAGAGATAGGTCTCATAGTGACTCAAAGCACGGCCCCGGGGAATCAAAGACTCCAGAATATGGGTCCAGGGGCTAGTATTTCTTTTCAGTGAGAGAGATAAGAAAAGCAGCTTTGATCTCCTGCTCCACACGGGGTTCCCAAGCACCTTTAGGAGTAATTCCTGGGCACAGAACCAAGAGTAAGTCCTGAATACTTCCCGGTGCGCCATACCCCCAAAGAACACAAACAAATCACATTTGGAACATTAGCAAAAGTACCTTCAAGGAAATGCCCGTTTTCATGGAGCTTAAAATCCTGAGAACTGCTTAAAGTAGGATGACCTGTGCTTTTTCACTTCTGTATTCTGGGCACTACCCCGCAGACGCTGTTCTTGGGACTAACATCTTTTACTCACCGGTCATTCCTGGCAGGGTTCCTGAGACTGTATCAGTGCCAAGGATCGAACCTGCTGTAATACTTCTCCAGGCCTTGGGCGATCTTTGTTATTTAAATGACATCATTATAAAATTACTTAGATGTACATCATTAAAAATCAACATCTGGGGGTGAGAGAAATGGGACCGTGGTTAAGGTGCTTTCCTTGAGCATAGCTGATCTAGGTTTGATCCGGGGCATCATGCGTAACCACTGAGACCCAGAAATAAGCCCTGAGCGCAGCTGGGCATGATCCCCAAACCTTAAAAAGTCAGTATCAGTGAATCAGAGAACTAGCTCAGTGATGGGCCCATGTGCTTTGTACATAGGAGATCTGGGCTTGGTTCTTGGCAGCATATGGTTCTCTGAGCACCTCCAGGAGTGACGGATGGAACTTCTACTCCCACTTCCACTATATGTATATATGCATACATAAGCAGGTACACAAATATATGTATACATATATATAAAAGGGCACTTATATATACATACACGCAAATATATATAGGCGTACACAAAACTTGTATTTGTCCCTTGTGCCTGGCTAGGTGTGATCCTGAAGTTCATAGTCAGGAGTAAGCCCTGAGCACAGCTGGGTGTGTCCCTCACCTCAAAGCCCCACCTTCACTCAAACAACAAAGTGAGTGAAATAAATAAAACAAAGTCAACAATTTTTAAAAAACTTTTTTTTGGCTTTTGGGGTCACACCCGACAGATGCACAGGGGTTACTCCTGGCTCATTCACTCAGGAATTACTCCTGGAGGTGCTTGGAGGACCATATGGGATGTTAGGGATAGAACCCGGGTCAGCTGAGTGTAAGACAAATGCCCTACCCGCTGTGCTATCGCTCCAGCCCTAAACAAGTCAACTTTTAAAAAGTTAGTGTGAACTTTGAACTTTTATTCACTTTGGTGTGAATAAAAAGCATATTGTTTCATGATATTGGTCCACTTGCAACAAAGCCAAAGAAAAAATGATTCTGTGTATCTGTTTTTAATCATATTGTTCTCATTATGCCTCTGCCTACTTAATTTAAAAATATTTGCCCATTTACTTAACTATTTTTTAAGTTTTTGAGGTACAATTGAAGTCAACCTTAGATTTAAGGCCAAATAATGGTAATCAAAAGAGTAAAGTGGAATGTGTAGAATTAGACTTTTAGTGGTCAACAACATATATATATATATATATGTACTTATATATAGTCAATAGGCATATGAAAAATTCTTGTTATCACCGATTATCAGGGAAAACATCTCAGAATGATAAGATATCACCTCACACAGGTAAAAATGGCTTTTAATAAAGTTTGGAAATAACAGCTCTTGGCAAGACTGTTGCTTGGTTCAGCCTCCTCGGCAGAAGGTTTGGACTAAAAAAATTAACAGTAGAACTTCCTGATGACTCTGCAATTTCACTCCTGTGCATCTAACCCTGAGTCACAGAAAAACAACATCTGAAAGGACTTATGCACACCTACATTCATCACAGCATTATTTACAACATTCAATGTCTGGAATCAACCCAAGTGCCCAATAACAGATGAGTTGATACATTATTACATCTATGTAATAACTATGTGTATCTGCATATATATGTATATATGTGTGTACATGTGTATATATAAAATACTAAGTAATATATGGAATACTTCTTGACTATGAGAAAAGAGGAAGTCATGAAGTTTCCTGGAACTTGGAGAGAACTAGAGGGACTCAAGCTAAGTAAAATGAGTCAGAAAGAAAAAGATAAACATTGGGTGATCTCACTCATTGTAGAGTATAAGGAAGCAAAGAAAAATGTTACTCATTTCTCCATGGAAACCCCCTGATATTCTGTCAATAGAACTGTGATCTGAGGGTGTTGGGAGGCAGGGATGGGGGTGAGGAATAAAAGGAGATCTTGGTGGAGAGACCCAAGCACTCTGTGGTACACATGGTGTAGCAGCACTGTAGATATAAAACAATAATATTTGTTCTATTATTTTAAAATAAAAAATTGCAAAAATTGCATATACATGTCCACTGTCACTGTCTTCCCATTGTTCATTGATTTGCTCCAGTGGGCACCAGTAATGATTCCATTGTGAGACTTGTTGTTATTGTTTTTGGCATATTGAGTACACCATGGGTAGCTTGCCAGGCTCTGCCATGTGGGTGGAATACTCTTGGTAGCTTGCCAAGCTCTCTGAGAGGGATGGAGGAATTGAACCTGGGTTGGCCCTGTGCAAGACAAACATCCTACCCATAAGACAGTTAAAAATTAAATAAAAGCAAATTTGATTACAAGGTGTCTCCTTTTACTTAAAACCCTTAAGGGATTTGAAAATGTAAAAGAAAGATTAAAAAATAGAAAAACGTCTATCTAATGGGGTTCTGGCATCTTTTGTATTAGGTTATTCTACTCTACTTTTCACTCATTATATGTGTTTATATTGACCTTTCACCTTCTTGAAAGCAACATACTCCATATACTCAAATCATGGTTTATTTACTTTCTGCCCATTCTTTTAGTATCAGCTCAAATCTCTTCAAGGAACATCAAATTACTTTCCTTGCCACATTAATAACTTATTATGTTATTAATATTTTTAAATGTGAGACTATTAAACTTGTCTTTATATAAATTTATATTTTACTCACTGGGGTATCACCATTTATGTGGACTCTGTGATGGCAGAATTTTCTTTCATTGTCTCCGTTTCCCCTCTGTTCCCTGTACCACCCTTTCCCAAGATTTCCACATCTGACACTTGAACCTGTGAATATGGTATCTTGCAATGTAAAGGACATTGTGACTCTGATTAATTTTAAAACCTTGAGATGAGCAGATTATCCTAGATTATATGTATAGACTGTATCAAATCTCAAGAGTCCTGAAAGTGAATAACCTTTTCCAGCTGTGGTCAGAGAAAGAAATGGAGCAGAAAAGTAAGATCAAAGAGATGCTACATTGCTGCGGAGGAAGAGGGACAAGTGCCAAGAATTTAGGCAGTTTTTAGAAGCTAGGAAAAGCAAGGAAAGTGATTCTTCCCCAGAGCTCAGAAAGGAATGCGGTCTACTGTATCTTGATTTTATCCCAGTCAGATCTGTGTTTGGACTTCTGACCTATTGGACGATAA